>NW_024063730.1:0-4237 GCF_009727055.1 Benincasa hispida | reverse complement strand
GAAGCGATAAAGTCGAGAGCCACATCTGTCTTCTTGACGTAACATATTCATTTCTGACGTCATCGATAATCTCTTGGCCATTGCAGTCATATATAAATTGGTGAATCCCACTATGAAGATCCACATGAGAAACACCAAAACAGAGAGCTGTATATCAGCGAGTCTTCTCCTTGTCCGAATCGTTCTTGCTGATCGCCTGGGTGCTGGCTATCAGAATCTCACCCCTACGTTAAAGTACCAAATGTTGTGACATTCCTTACCCAAAGGCCATTCGATTGATTGGACCAGGAAAATAATTCGGCCATTTAATTTTTCATCAAGAATCATGCAATGCAAAATGTCGATCGAACAAGATAAATAGAACATTGAACAAAATAGGGAACAAGTTTACCAGGTTCGTTGAATAGCACCTGTTTGAACCGCGGTGTGAAAGGATTTCGCCAAACACGTATCCAATCGAAATCTGTGTTGTGGAGATAAAGCCAACCATATAATCTCCAACACATCTGGGTAAGGTCCAGAACCACACAGCAAGCTGGAAACGGGCGCTACTGTTGGCTGAAAAGACAATCGCACCGGCTGGAAGCAAGTCACCAGCTTGAAGGAGATAGTCGAATCTAGAAGAACCCAGCCGACTGGATGAATTCAAGAAGGCAGTCGAAACCGGCACGAAAACCCGGTTTTGTAAGAGGTCATTGGTCGACACATCTGGTGCAGAAAAACCCAGTTGCGTCGGTGCTACCCTTTGGTAGTATCGATCCGAACCTATGTCGGAATGGCAGATCGGCGCGACCCTGATGGCGTAGACATCTGTGACGCGCGACGGACTCCCACACAGCCGCTCCGTTGACTACTGATGGACGACGAAAGAAACGTTCCGATAAAAGGCTGACTTGAAGACCCTTTTAACGTTGCTCGCATAGTCGTCTCATGTTTAAAACCAGGAGAACGAGAAGTTCCATCAGTCAAAAGATAATGACTTGATTCTCTTCGCATATATGGCATAGTGGTTTCGTCTACTCCTCTAGCTTTGATAGCATGATTTAAAGATAAATAAAAGAGTAGAGAAAGGATGAAACTAAACCAAGTTCATGGAAACCCTAGAAGTAAGGAAAAAAAATAACGGAGTATAAAGCTTTAATTTTTATATTCTAATCTAGAATACTACAGATACCAGGACACACTGTATACATAGACATTAAGGAAACCCTAGGGTCTACACCCAATTACATAAAAGGGGCCTATATAGTTAATACTAATTTTCAACAGTAATTGACAATTTTCATCCGAAGAAGATTGGAGTTCGTCCTCACTCTACATGTATTAAAAAAGTGCAAATATCTATTCTTCTTCACGGATCCTCGCATCTTGAGAATTGCCCATGACATTAAAATATATATATAAAAAAATTGAAGCGAAATGCAAGATCCTAAGATATGTTTAAAAAGAAACAATAATGAGGAAAAACAAATCAATGTGTACAACTTGTTCACTTTAAGATCCCTTTGCTAACCATTTGGTTTTTCTTTTTTCTTTTTTTAAATCAAGCCTATATGACTTTCAAATTTTTTCTTTTGTTATCTACTTTTTTACCAATGGTTTAGAAAACAAGCCAAATTTTGAGAACTAAAAATAGTAGTTTTCAAAAAGTTTTTTTTTTTTTTTTGGAATTTAACTAAAAATTCAACCATTGTACTTAAGAAAGATGCAAATTATTGTAAGAAATGTGGATTAAATAAGCTTAATTTAAAAAAAATGATTATCGGAGCTAAATTTTTCGATTTAAAAACAAATTAGATGAGCTCAAGTAATTTAAGGAAAAGTTGTAAATCTCTGATTAAAACACCACACGTGTGAAGCTCTTTGAAATTTAATATATTTGAATAAATTTCTCCAAGCTACCATTTCTAAACAATATTTGTAGTATCGTACAAAACTTGTAGAGGAACAAGATGATGCACAAAAGGGTCACGATAGATAATCAACTCATAATCGACGACTTCGGTCTTGTAGCACTCATTGAATTCAAAGTATGATTTTGTATGCAATCTATTTCTTTTCTTTTTTTTTTCTTTTTTTAATGTAAAACATTTATTTTTGCAACAATTTTATATTTTGCTTATCAATGTTACCAATTTCATAGTTCACAGTATATTAAATTCCCAAGAACGTATTACTAGATGTGTCCTCCAAAATTTTATAAATGGTACATAAGATAATAAACAAATTTTTGTGGTCATGTAAACGTTGGCCACCCATTTAATGCAAGTTGAAATTTTGTAATAAAAAATAGCTCATCCAAAGCATTATTGTGCTAGTAAAAATATATTTGAAAGTAGTGATATTTAAATTAACTAGTAATATTTAAATTTACGTTATTAGTTTATCTTTAAAAAAATAACGTTATTAGTTTAGAAAGGGTAACCTAATATATTAAATCTCCAAGAGCTTCACACGTGTGATGTTTTAACATAAGATTTCTATCTTTTCCTCAAATTAATTGAGCTAATCTGTTTTTTGGTTTTCAAATTGAAAATTTGTAGCGCTTAAACATAGAAATAATAACGGTTACGCACATTCGACTTTGATCCTCAAATTATTGATTGCTTACGTACTTTTAGGCATCTTCGCATTCTAAAATACGAGTATGATTCGGATTTTTTTTTTTTTTGTTCATATTTATATTTTCTCGCATTTTAGGATCTATGAAAATACGAAGGTTCGCTTACATTTTGAGAATGCGAGAAATGGAAAATACTTATTATTCTAATAATTTGAAACATTCATATATGTATTACAATAATTGATCAATAAAAAAGGCCTTAAATATTATTTGGTTACTGTAGGCTGTTAGTATTTGTTCATTTTGATTCATAGACTCAATGCTAATTCATTTAGTCACGTATTTTTAAAGCATTGCTTTTTAATCTTTTATATTTAAAAAAAATGATCGTTTTTATCCTCATTTCCATTTTACTATCATATTCAAAACGATCAGAAAATGAGTTATATTTTTGAAAGCTCAGAGACCAAAATAAATATTTTAAAAGTACAGAATCAAAATGAACAAAAAAACAGAGTATAGGACCAAGTAGTATTTAGCCGTAAAAAATAATATCAAAACACTCTTCTAAAATGCTATATTTAGAAATGAAGGGGTAAAGTGGGAATGTGAAGATTTTTTCCATTTTACTCGCTTACTATTATGCATTTATACATTAATTATAGTAATAGATTTGTGGAAAATCAGAATTTATATGAAAATCGAAATGAATTTGGACCAAAAAATACGTGGAACAACGTGGTCACGGAATGGATCGATAAAAACTAATAAAAGGATCCCATTTAGAACAACTAATTATTACATGTATAATATATTGACTTATCATTTTTTATTTAAGCGTACTTGTTTGTTAAATAAATAAAATTAGACGTGAATTGATGTACTTATAAATTATGATTATATATTTCAGTGTTCACAATTATTTATATTATGTGTAACATTAAAATGTATATACAATATGTATGTTAACCCACCAACGGAGTCATGTAGGGTCTGAAGGCATGTGCCACTCAGCTTATTGTATTTTTCATTTTTAATATAAAGCTTAAGTAATGTTTAAGGATATATATATAGAAAACCAACATTCTTCTTAAAATACGAAGGGCTAGTTGCATAAATAGAATTCAAGTTCAAAATAATAGAATATGTAGTATAAGGATAAAATAATTGCATATATAGATCAAAAATGGTAAAAGACTAAAAAATCCATGCCTAACCACCATTTTGATCGCTTCTTCCCGGTTTTTTCAAATTAAAAGCTATCACTGATAGCAGCTATCAGTACCACTGATAGCTGCTATCAGCTACTATCGCTGATAGCTTCTATCAATTACTATCGATGATAGTTGCTATCAGCGATAGTTTTCAATTTGAGAAAAGTTAATACAATCTTAAATATTAGCTTTTAATTTGCTATCAATTATTAGTAGCTATCATTAATTCACTTTCATCAATTGGAATCAACGTTCAAATATTACTACTTACGGCTATTAGCTATCAATGATAGATTTTATAAATAGTGATCAACTTTGAAAGAAGACCAACAACTTTGATTACCATAATAGTTATCACTAATAATCTTTTATCATGGCTATCACTGATAGCAGCTATCAGTCGTCATCATTGATAGACTTTCATCGGTTAGAATCAACCTTGAAATATTAACACTTAAAG
>NW_024063729.1:3138-13625 GCF_009727055.1 Benincasa hispida | reverse complement strand
AAAACGAGAGAGATCAACTTGTGGGCACATCTGGGTGAAAAGCATTAATTAATCTGATGGGAACAGAAAGCTGATGCGGTCGAATCCGAATTAATTGACAAGCTACTAACGATAACGGAGTACAACTCAGGTTTTTCGGGTGACAAATATTCGGCCCGCATTAAGTCACGAGATTAAAGCCTATCCCATCTGTGCAATCATTAAGAGATAAAGCCTTCACCTCGAAAGCTCCTCTCATAAATACAGTAGCATCCCTTTAGAATAGGGGCATGAGCGCAGTTCACAATTGAGTTCATCCAGTTCATAGCTTTAGACCATGTTCATAGTTTTTCTTTTATTTTAAGAGTGAGTCAAGGGAAGAGTAGAACGCTGGAAGATCACTCAGGTAATCGAGAGAGAAACCCAGAGGCATAGGAAATGCAGAGAGCGGCCGGACTCTTCGTGAAGCGAGAATGTATGTTGACAAGAGCTAGAAAAGACGCGTAAAAAGCCTGGAAAGCAACAGATTGCTACCAAAGCTCTTTATTCTATTCTGTTATTGTTTTTTTGTACGTTTAAACTCTATATTTACAATGGAAGTTCTTTATCTACATCTGTTCACTCTCTTAGCATGCATGAGTAGCTAAAACCTCTATCGAATGGGCTTGAGAAAACTAAGCTAACATGGATCTGAGGGATCCTTCATTGCTTGCGATTATCTTATTTTATGTTGTGCCAACATACCTTTAAGCGTACTCGCGGAGAGAGAGTCCTATAGAAAGAACTAAGACTTGAGAGAGCTTAGGTTAGAATTCTAACCTCAGAGAGAAGAAGATTAGAACTGGCATAAAACAAGGAGATAGGGACTTTAGAGATAAGCTCTGCTTTGTCACCTGATAACCGCATCCCAGCATCCTAGAGAAGGTATTGATATTATGTGGTCGCCTTTTTGCTGTGTCTGTCATTCTTGTCATTGCAATAAATAAGAATAGGAGCGGCTTATGTGTAGGTATGTAAGACTTATCGGCATATATCGATGTCGTTTAGCATTAGAAAGTCATAGCATTTGCATCGGGATGAGATGGTTTAATATATTGGTTATGTGTGTTGCATGTCGCAATAACAGTGAATGATCTCTAGAAGGTTAGCTGAAACCTTTCTCAACTCATTCACCGCATTACTATCGCATCTTCATGATTTATCATTACCTTCTCGAAACTCACCAACATTTGTTTTTATTTTTCATTACTGCAAACAACAAACCAAAGCAACTATTTTGAGTTACTGGTCTCTGCAAAGTCTTCTTGAAAATCTACCACTGCATGATTGCTTTCCCAAGGTCCCTGAGTTGAACCCTGACTTAAACAGGAAAAACTCACTGGGGTTTACACTTGGATTCCACTGAGAGAAACCTTGAAGTGCTCAATGCATGTTTTGTCATGGATTTCCATCCATAATTCCACCCATAAAATTAATGCATCAAAGTTTTTGGCACCGTTCGTCGGGGGACTTCGCAATAGTGCTTCTAAACAGTAATTTCCTGATTTCTTTGCAGACCTCAATCTCTGAACGAATTACGACGCCGAGATTGAGAGCGACATTCAAGAAGGAGAGACTAAGCAACAACCGCCAACTCACAACAGCCCGATAAAGAAGAAAAAATGACGGAGCAACCTAAAAATGGAGCACACGAAGAAAACGTCATGGAGAATCCAATCCTTCTTGGGCAAACGATCGTAATTAGGCCCATTAGGGACAATGGATCGTCAAACCTCTATCTTACGATTTCTCTCTAGGAACAATGAGGCCTGCGCTCGAGGAACCAATTCAAAATGAAGTTGGTGATGCTACAGGATGATCAAGACTGCGCAAACAGCGTGGCGAGGACCCGCACGGCCACCTTCCGTAGCTTTATAGAAATCTGCAATACTTTTGTGTTCCCGAACATCTCTGACCGAAGAAGTTCGACTAACTCTGTTTCCATTTTCTTTTGTGTGATCAGGCAAGAAAATGGGCGTATTCTCTCGAGCCAAGAGAATCATTTCATGGGAACAGGTCAATAGAGAAATTTTATAAAGAAATATTTTTCATCTACCGAGAATGCTAGAAGAAGAAAATAATAACCAATTTGGAACAAGACATGGTGAATCGCTCAGTGATGCCTTGATAACTTGTAGAACTACAATTATTTATGTGCCTTCTTCAGATATGTTGCCAAAAGAGAAGGAATATGCGTCGATTGTATGAAAATTAGCTCATGAAATACAATAAATATAAATTAGCAACAATTACACCCACTAACATCATTAAGATGGTAGAAGAGGATATTTCTACCTATTGTTTTGCAGAAAACCAAGTCACCTGCTTGCCGATCAAGATTCAACGAAAAACTGAAAAAATACAGGGTCAACTAACCCTGTGCAGATTGAGACGTCTGATTGCATAACAAAAAGAAATTTATTCTTCCATCTTTGAATTTCCGTAACAGAAGTGGGGTCCAAAACGAAAAATTAAAGCTTTTCACCTATAAATACCCCAAGAATTCAGAGACAGACATACTTGATACGAGGCTAATTGATGCTAGATCATTGGAGAGAGAGAGGCTGAGCTGTAGTACTGATCGAAGAAATCCGGGAAGAGAAGAGACAGGGCCAAGAGGTGATCTTTAGTGCGATTCTGCCAGATCCCCCGTCGCGAAGCTCTGTGCTTGGATCTCTGCTATTGGTTTGAGGAAAGCTTGAGAGGGAAGCTCATCCATTCCGTATGATCCATCCATGCCGGCAAGTATAATCTCCATCCAAATCGGCGCTAAGACATTGGCATTTATTTGTATTTGTTTCTAAACTCTATTTCATCAATTGTGTATTCATCTCTTAATCTCTTCATTCACAAATCATGGTATCAGACGTTAAATAGTGTTATTGAAATGTCTCGATCCACTTTCATTTCAAGTTTTCTTCTCTATTCTGCTCCTCCATAATCGATTTCTCCATGAAGTTTTCTTAATACCCTTGTAATTAATATGATTAAACAGTAACTTAATTTGTGCTAAAAGATAAAGCGTTTAGCTAAGCATGCTAGACGACATCTTCAACTGTGAGATTAGAAGTGAAGATGTCATTCTGATCTGTTGAGAGAAGGTTAGAATAATGCGTTAACTAAAAAAGTAGTACTTACAGAGATGGAAGCAACTTTGCGTTCATTACATTCGTCCTGTTTCAACCATAGAGATGTGGGAATACGGCCGATCACCGGAGGTGTACGCTAAGGGAAAAGCGGAACGTGTACTTATATCTTGAACGTATTAAGGAAACTTGTGGTTTTATTAATTATCTTCTCTTCTCTGTTCTGCTTCACACATAAGACTTGTCCCGCATTACAACGATCTTTGTATAATCTTCACAGCCAGCCTTGAGCTCATTATCTTGTATCAAAAACCTTATACTGTAATCACCTCAGCTTAGTATTTACTTTATCGAATTTACTTTAACGGCAATTTATGTTATTATCGGCATTTTTAACCACTTTACTTTACTTTATCGCATGTTTAATTACTTGTACACAAACTCTTTTATGAATTGAAAAACCCCTGGTTGCATACATCACAAACATAACGCAATAACCTCAAACAGTCCCTGTGTTCGACTTCGGATCACACCAAGAAACTTGCGGTGAAATTATACTTGGTTTCAGTGCAAGGAAACTTGTGACAATGCACAACATACTACAAAAACATTCATTAATAACGCATATCTAAAAGTAGTATCACATATCATCGCATAAAATCTATGTCATCAAGTTTATGGCATGGACTTGCATCATGCTAAAAAAAATATGCATTACAAGTTTATGGCGCCGTTCCCGGGGACCTTGTTAACTGTTTATTGTTTGAGTGTGTTTGTGGTGTTTTGCAGGACATATCTCATTGTATTGACTATTCAACGAGGAGAGCAGCTTAACGGTTTATGAGTACAAGTGCTGAACTAGAATTCGAAGCTAACCCTTAGGTCGAGCGTACCTTTCGTGCATGAGTGTGTCAGAATCAGATAAAGCGAAAGAAAGCAACGAGTATGGCAGATAATAACGATAATGCAGTTCCCGTAGTAAATCAAGAGGCTGTTAGGCCAGTGTAGGATCCTATTTTCCTGGCTGCTGATCGCAACATCGCCATGAGGAATTATGCGACACCCAACTTGTATGATTTTTCACTTAGGATTTCGAGGCCTATTGTCGAGGAGAACGCTAGGTTCAAAATAAAGCCGGTCATGCTACAAATGATCCAAAATGCAGGGCAATTTGGGGGTCTGCAAGGTGAAGACCCACATGCCCACTTGACCAGCTTTGTCGAAATGTGCGGCAACTTCTCATTACCCGGTGTTACCCCAGAGAGTATTAGACTGTATTTGTTCCCTTACACCTTAAAGGATGAAGCCAAGAGGTAAGCTCACTCACTGGAGCCAAACGAGATCACATCATGGGATCAACTGGTGGAGCGATTCATGAAGAAGTTCTTACTACCGGCTGTCAACGCAAGGCAACGAAAGGACATGCTGAACTTCGAGCAAATGGAGAATGAGACCCTGAGCATCGCCTGGGTGCGATTTAGAAGATTGGTGAAAAACTGCCCGCATATCAGGATACCTGATTGCGTATTGGTGGAGACCTTTTATAACGGCCTAAATAGATCGATGCAGGTTGTTGCTGACACCTCCACAGCAGGAGATTTTATGGACAAAATGTATACTGAGGCTAAAGTCATCTTTGACCGCATATCGCAGAACATGGATGACTGGATTGATGATGGCTATGGAGGCCGAGGCACCGAACGAAGAAAGAATGAAACTACCATTGTCCCTGCGAAGACAATGACCACGTTGGCCGCTCAGATGGCCGCGGTGACCTCCATCATTCAATCGATGGTAATCAATCAAGGAGCTATCCCTCAACAATCAGTGCAACCCACTGCGCCGGCTCAAGTGGCCGCAATAAATTGTGTTAATTGTGGAGGGGCTCATGTAGTGAAATGTGCCCATCGAATCTCCAGCAAGTATGCACCATCCAAAACAACCCCTTCAGCAACACCCACAATCCTGGCTGGAGGAGCTATCCTAACTTCGGTTGGGGTGGCAATCCTAACCAAGGGGAGGCAATCAACCATCAGAGTGGCAGTCGAGGAAATCCTCCTTTTCACCATAACTCGAACCAGAGGCAACCAAGGAAATTGCATAACCAGCAACCCTCATCTTCAAACACTTCTAGAAGCTCATTGGAGGCCCTGCTTAAATAATATATGGACAAAAATGACACAGTAATGCAAGCGCAGGTGTCTTTAATTCGAAACTTGGAGATCCAAGTGGGCCAATTGGCATCTGAGTTGAGAAATAGAGCACCAGGAATGTTGCCCAGCAACTTTGAAGCCCCGGGATCCAATGGAAAGAAGAAATGTCCCTAGAACATTAGGCAGGCAAGCCGGACCACCTGCAGGGATGTGGATTGTGCTCACTCAAAGAAACGCATCTTTCGGTCCATATCTCACATCTATGTTTAATGCTTTCTTTAAACTCTTGTCTTATTGAATTCCTGAATTTTGTCTTTACTTCTTCATTTAATTCGTTTCTTGACTGTATGAATTTAATTCTTCATTTATTTCCTTTGCATTTATTTTTGTACCATCTTTAATTCTTTTAATTTTTGTGTAATTAATGCGTTAGTCCTTAATTGGAGAATGATTGAGAAATAAAGGGAAATTTATTGCCGCAAGTTATAGCAACTTGCGTTGATGAAAAATAAATAAAATGAAACAATCAATATCTAATATGCAAGGTGATAATGGACGCATCTTGAACCAAACAAGATACACTTTGCATTCATCCAACTCAAATGTGTTGAAACTGAGGGGTGTGTTGTGTGCGTGTGTATCCTTTGCCCATCTTTAGCAAAATGCACTATGTTGAGGTAGTGTTGCGCTGGTATCAATGTCGTGCGCCCGATCCTCCAGAAATGTGTTTAGTTAAGGGGTGTGTTGCGGGGATGCATGCGTTGTTGCCTGTCCTCTGTGAAGATGTAGTTGCGTGGGTGAACACATTGCGTTAATCTTTACATTGCGTCCATTCGAATAAAACATTAAAGAAGATTTTTTTTTTCATTTGAAGAGTCCAATTGTTTTGTATCCCAAAGCAATGATGATTCTGTAGATGAAAGGATGTTTTTCTGAAATTTCATAAATGAGGGAAGTTCGAGCGATGGGTCTTTTGAGTGTCTCGAGACCTGTCACCACGAAAATCGCGTTGGGCCCACTACAGCCCAACTTATAAATAGGAACCCTTCCCCATCTATGAACTCTTTACGCCCAGCATACAAAGCTTTCTTCTTCCCAAAATCCTAGCGATTTTTTCCAGTCCTGCCCAAGCTTATCATGCAACATGGCCAACCAAGCTTCCTAACATGCTTCAGCCATCAAACCCCTTCCTCTGACCAAATCACCTATGCGAGAGGCAAAGCATCCTCGCTGCCAGTGCCCAACCCACACGTCCCGAGAACGCCGTAGAACCCAGAAGAAACCCTTAGCTGTCAGAACCCTTCTCAGTTCAAGAGGGGGCAAAGCACTGAGAGCACGCAGTTCAAACTCTACCGCTCAAACTGAGAGTGAGAAAGGAAAGACCATGATGATTACGAAGGTGTTTGCTAAGCGATTCCTAAGAAATCTGGAGCAAGGAAGGGGGGTTACTGAAGCAGGGGTGGAAACCATGCACTAATTCTAATCTCTCTCACAACAACAACGGAGGAGTTGTGCTTCTGGTGGGGAAAAGAAAGGAAGGAAGAAGGAAAAAAAAGGGGGAGAGGCAGGAAAAGAAAAACGAGAGAATTAGAAGTCGGATGGTTTCCACACCTGCCTCAAGTAACCCCCTCCTTGCTCCGATTTCTTAGAATGTTACCAAACACCTTCGTATCATCATGTCTCTTCTTCTCACTCTCAGTTGAGACGGTAGGAGTTGGAACTGCTGTGGTCTCAGTGCTTTGCCCCCTCTGAACTGAGAAGGTCTGACAGCTAAGGGGTTTCTCTGGGTTCTACCGGCGATTCCGGCGGTGGGTGGGTTGGGCATGGCAGCGAGGAATGCTGCCTCTCGCATGGTGATTTGGTCAGAGGAGGGGTTATGGTGAAGCAAGCTAGGAAGTTGGTTGGCCATGGATTGATAACTTGGGAGGACTGCGAAAATCGCTATTGATTTTGGAAGAAGAAAGCTTTTATGCTGGGCGTAAAGAGTTCATAGATGGGGAAGGGTTCCTATTTATTAGTTGGCGTAGTGGGCCAACCGATTTTCGTGGTGACAGGTCTCGAGAACTAAAAAGACCCATCGCTCGAACTTCCCTCATTTATGAAATTTCAGAAAAACATCCTTCATTCTACAGAATCATCAATTGCTTTGGGATACAAAACAATTGGAACTCTTCAATGAAAAAAAAAATCTCTTTATGTTTTATTCGAATGACCGCCAATGTAAAGATTAACGCAATGTGTTCACCCACGCAACTACATCTTCAACAGAGGACAGGCAACAACGCATGCATCCCCGCAACACACCCCTTAAACTAAACACATTTCTGGAGGAATCGGGCGCACGACATTGATACCAGCGCAACACTACTCAACATAGTGCATTTTTGCTAAGATGGGCAAAGGATAACAACGCACACAACACACCCCTCAGTTTCAACACATTTGAGTTGGATGAATGCAAAAGTGTATCTTGTTTGGTTAAGATGCGTCCATTATCACCTTGCATATTAGATATTGATGTTTTCATTTTATTTATTTTTCATCAACGCAAGTTGCTATAACTTGCGGCAATAAATTTCCCTTTATTCTCAATCATTCTCCAATTAAGGACTAACGCATTAATTACACAAAAATTAAAAGAATTAAAGATGGTACAAAAATAAATGCAAGGAAATAATGAAGAATTAAATTCATACAGTCAAGAACGAATTAAATGAAGAAGTAAAGACAAAATTCAGGAATTCAATAAGACAAGAGTTTAAAGAAAGCATTAAACATAGATGTGAGATATGGACGAAAGATGCGTTTCTTTGAGTGACCACAATCCACTATCCCTGCAGGTGGTCCGGCTTGCTGCCTAATGTTCTAGGGACATTTCTTCTTTCCATTGGATCCCGGGGCTTAAAAGTTGCTGGGGCACATTCCTGGTGCTCTATTTTCAACTTCAGATGCCAATTGGCCCACTTGATCTCCAAGTTTCGAATTAAAGACACCTGCGCTTGCTATGTGATTGTCATATATAATTTAAGCAGGGCCTCCAATGAGCTTCTAGAGTGTTTGAAGATGAGGGTTGCTGGTTATTAATTTCCTTGGTTCGCTCTGGTGTCGAGTTATGGTGAAAGAGGGATTTCCTCGACTGCCACTCTGATGGTTGATTGCCTCCCCTTGGTTAGGATTGCCACCCCAACCGAATTAGGATAGCCCTCACAGCCAGGATTGTGGGTGTTGCTGAAGGGTTGTTTTGGATGGTGCATACTTGCTGGAGATTCGATGGGCACATTTCACTACATGAGCCCCTCCACAATTAACACAATTATTGCGGCCACTTGAGCGCCGCAGTGGTTTGCACTGATTGTTGAGGGATAGCTCTTGATTGATTACCATCGATTGAATGATGGAGGTCACGCGGCCATCTGAGCGGGCCTGGTCATTGTCTTCGCAGGGACAAGGTGGTAGTTTCATTCTTTCTTCTTCGTGCCTGGCCTCCATAGCCATCATCAAACCAGTCATCCATGTTTCTGCGATATGCGGTCAAAGATGACTTTAGCCTCATGTATACATTTTGTCCATAAAATCTCCTGCTGTGGAGGTGTCAGCAAACACTGCATCGATCTATTTAGGCCGTTATAAAGGTCTCCCACCAATACGCAATCAGGTATCCTGATATGCGGGCAGTTTTTCACCAATCTTCTTAAATCGCGACCCAGGCGATGCTCAGGGTCTCATTCTCCATTTTCTCGAAGTTCAGCATGTCCTTTCGTTGCCTTGCGTTGACAGCGTAGTAAGAACTTCTTCATGAATCGCTCACCGAGCTTGATGCCCATTGATGTGATCTCGTTGGCTCAGTGAGTGAGCTTACCTCTTGGCTTCATCCTTTAAGGTGTAAGGAACAAATACAGTCTAATACTCTCTGGGGGTAACACCGCGTAAATGAGAAGTTTGCCGAATTTTCGACAGAGCTGGTCAGTGGGCATGTGGGTTCTTCATTGCAGACCCCAAATTGCCTGCAGTTTTGGAATCATTTGTAGCATACCGGCTTTATTTTGACCTGTGCGTTCTCCCCGACAATAGGCCTCGAAATCTATAGTAAAATTCATAAAGTTTGAGGTTTGTCCGATATTCCTCATGAGCGATGTTGCGTAGCAGACGGAAAATAGGTCTACCTGGCCTAACAGCCTCTGATCTTTATACGGGAATGTCATATGGTTATTATCTGCCATACTCCGTGTGTATTCTCGCTTTATGTATTTGACACACTCATGCACGAAAGGTACGCTCGACCTAAGGGTTGTTGAATTAGTTCCGACTTGTACTATATAACCGTTAATGCTTCCGCGTTGAATAGTCAGTCAATGAGATATGTCCGTGCATAAACAGCCACACACACTCAACATAACGTTAACAGGTCCCGGCACGTGCGCAAGTTTAATGGCATTTTTATTGCATGTGCAAGGCCATGCCTATATGGACAAAGATTTTATGCTGTATGATATGTGATCTACTTTTAGATGATGCTTATAATGAATGTTGTACGTATGTTGTGCATTGTCAACAAGTTTCCTTGCACTGAAACGCAAGTTTAATTTCACCGCAAGTTTTCTTGGTGTGTCGATAGTCCGAACACAGGGTACTGTTTGAGGTTATATGCGTATGTTTGTGATGTATGGCACCAGGGGTTTTTCAATTTATAAAAAGAGTGTGTACAAGTAATTAAACATGCGGATTAATTTAGTAAGTATACAGTGGTTAAAATGCGAATAATAACTTTAATGCGTTAAAGTAAATTTCGAAAGTTAAATTTAAGCTAGGAGATGATACAAGTAAAGGTTTTTGATACAAGATTAATGTTCAAAGGTGCTGTCTGAAGATTATAAAAGATCGTGTAATGCGGGCGGTAGACAAGTTTATGTGTGAAGCAGAAACAGGAGACAGAGAAGAATATCTAATAACTCACAAGTTCCTTTTACGTCTAAGATTAATAAGTACAGTTCGCTTTTCCTTAGCGTACACCTCTCGGTGGATTCGCCGTTTCCACATTCTATGGTGAACGAGGAGATGTAATGAACGCCAGTGCTTCCATCTCTGTTTAAGTACTACTTGTTTTAGTTTAACGATTTTATAACCTTCCTCAACAGATCAGATGACATCTTCGACTTACTAATCTCGCAAGTTGAAGACTGTGTCTGCATACTTAGCTAAACCATTATCTCTTAGCAAATTAAACGTACTC
>NW_024063729.1:0-3113 GCF_009727055.1 Benincasa hispida | reverse complement strand
AAGGATGCGGTGACCTTCAAAGGAGAAACAGTGTCCTTCAGCGCAAGGAACATCAATGAGATATACTAAATGAAGGATAACCCGGATGCACCGGGGAACAAAATTATTGAGGGAAGACTTTGGGTCTACTTGGTCAAGAAGCGGCTGATCCAAACCACACATGACAAGACTGTATCAAGGGATCAACTCATGGCCGTATATTGCATTGTGCGCGGTATACCGATTGACGTAGGGCAGCTGATCGCAAGACAGCTCAGAGCACTGATGGGGCATATTCAAGGACAATACTTCTTTCCGTGGACTGTTTCAAGTGTGTGCCTATCAATAGGCGTAGGTGTTGATGAAGAACCTATGCCTGAAGTCCACGACCTCATCAACATAAAGATCTTGAGGTTGCTCCTCCCCACATTGCCCTGATCTACCCTTAAAGAGGCCCGCAATCGACCTTAATGCGCTGCAGGGACCAAAGCCTAAGAGACCATGCAGAGAAGACAAGGGAAAAGAAAAAGTCCAAGAGTCAATAACACATGATCCAGAACCTTTGGACCCTTTGCCCTTGGTAATTCGCCCTCCAAGCCCTCCAAGCCCATCTGCACAACCTTCTTCTCCACTCCATGAACACTTTACCAATCTCTTCCTCGTTCCCAATTCTCTAACTATTCACCCAGCAGTCCTAACTTCACCCTCAGCCTCATCACCACAACCTTCCATTCCACCACCGCAAGTTGATGACCCACACGATTAAGGTGAAGGCACCTCTGCCAAACCCCAGAACGATGCCTGCGAGACATCACAGGAAAAACCTCCATAACCTCCCTGGCTGCAGAGTTAGCAGAAATGCAGTCACTTCTGACCCAACAACAACAACTTCTCTTCCAACAGTAGAAACTCTTCAATCAACAACAAGCCTACTTCGACCAGCGGTTTGATGCAATGATGGAACAAGTTGATAGTATTCAGCGCAGTGTTGCCCATCAAAGGAAGTGTTGATCAACATACATCGCAACACTCACACGATCAATCGCCACCAAAGACAACTTGCGAAGCGCAACCATGAATACTTTAACTTTCTCACAGCATACCTTCATGGTCCATTGGTGCCCCCGCATCTCAGGTAACACTTGTTGTTTGAAGAAACTTCTTTTGCATCACCGTGAAACCCTCTTCCAGACCCTCCGACTCCTCAGTAATAATCCTGATATTCTATTTTTTTATGCGACCATTCTGCAATATATATTTTTTATTCAATTCATTATTTCATTAAATTCTTTGATTCATTGTACAGGCAACAATTTTGTATTGCGTTAATTTATAATTATTTGTATACTTTGTTAATATTCAATACAAATGAGTACATATTCACTCCTTTTTGCCTGTGCCTTTTTCTTTATCATCCTTTGACAATATTTGCGATGTTTTGACGTTTTATTTTTTTTGTGTTATTCGTTGCATTGCGATGATGTATAATATGTTTATACTTAGAAACATTTTCCATACCTTGTAAAATTCTGACTAACACTTAGTTAATTCTGTGTTTAGCAGTGTACTTTACCTTTTATCTCTTTCAAAGTTCTACTCAAACTTCTTTTTGAAATTTTTATTCCAAGTGTTTGTCTAGTCTATCCAAACAAACGCAATGAGGACTGCTACATCGCTTTAAATTGGGGTGGGGGCAGGTCTGAGAGTATAAGATCAAGAATATGCGATCATTACAAGAAAATGCGTTCATTTTCATTTCCCAAAAAAAAAAAAAAAATAGTTTATTACAAAACTCGCAATTGTCAGCGCAAAGGGAAAAACCTAAAAAATGTTCCCATAACCTGAGCTAAGGGATTATTATGAAAGGAGTCTGCTAGTTTGGATTGTTCGTTATGACACCGTAGGAAGGCAAGCCAAAACGAAGGTGGGTTTCCAAGAACAATGTAAGTATTGAAAGAGTAAAATTGCCAAAAGAAAAATAAAAGAATGCAAGAGACAACTCCTCTGAATATCATTTAAAGTTCTGAAATTGGCACACAACCGTAATTGGACCGTAATTGAAAAATAAAAGAATGCAAGAGACAACTCCTCTGAATATCATGAGTTAAAGTTGAAATTGGCACACAGTCTGGAAAAAAAATCTAAACGATCACTTAGTTAAATCCCAACGACCGTTTACCTGAGGCTACACAATCCGGCCAACGCTTGGTCTTCTTCGTCATTGAGAACTACATCTCCATGTGCCGAAGCTTCATCATGAACAACTCGATGAACTCAAACCATTTGAATTACAAACTCAATTGCGATGTTAATTTCGCCAAAAAACACAGGGGCCCTTACAATTAACACTTTGTAATAACTAAAGCTTTAACAAAAAGGCAATCTAAACCCGAAACGTTCATCATATTCATCCACAAATGCAGAAAACGGTTAACCACAAATGCAGAAACCCAAATTTGTAATTTTGAATATCAGAGAACATGGCTCTGATAACAATTGAAGAAAATCAGATTCCCGATTTCCATGAGCAGCGGAAGAAAGATAATTCCAAATCACAATCAAGAATGAACGATACATTTACAGTCGACTTCAAACAAGCGATTATACAATTCATATAGAAATTACAACATGAATAACTACAAATGCACAAAGGAAAACTATACAAACATGTGCAGATGCGTCTCCACACTTCGATGCACACAGCAGCTTGAACAATAGCAACCTCGAACGGTCGATCTACACGACCGTAACAACGCAACGAACACAGCACGAACACTTTGCACTTGTCCTCAACGACCGCCTCGGCCACGAACTCCTCAGCAACAGCACGAAAGGCCTCCAGAAAACCTCGACGGTGTCGAGTTGAGTCTGACACCACTAACAAGGCTACCTTGGTATTCTTAGTGTGAGAATCCAGAGGGTGGGCTCTGTTCGACTTGGAATGAGGCAAATGGAGGGGGAAACACCGGTCGCGTACATGAGTAGACAAGTGGGAGATAGTAGAGACCTATCGTATAGATCGATGCTAGTCGTTTAGATAAAGTCATGCGATCGTCTAGCAAAAGCTATGCGATCGTTTAGCTCGGTCTATCGCCTATAGACTCTACACGATCGTTTATTTTGAGCATGCGATC
>NW_024063728.1:0-27088 GCF_009727055.1 Benincasa hispida | reverse complement strand
TGTTAAGGCATACTTTCAATACATTTGATAGTTCACCAGTAGCAGAACAATCCAAGTCCTACTAAAGACATCATTAGTCGCCTGTATTCATGCTATAATTTAACTATACCAACATGTTCTATGACATTTTTTAAAAAATGTTTAATATATTTCTTTATATGTTGCGAACAAACAATAATGACGAAGAGTTTATTGTCATCATAAAAAATAAGAAAAAAACAAAAGAATAAAACACCAGAATGGTTAAGATAATAAAATAACAATTATAATTAGACGTTTAAAATATCAAAAGAAACGACGAAAAATTATACAAATGTCTTTCTTCTCATCAATATTGCAACAACAAATCTTTTCATCAGAAACGAGGTATTTGGAATACAAAAATATAAATAAGTTAATTATTAACATTTACACCAAATAAACATACATTACATACATACATACATACCCCATATATAAATCACCACCCCGTCAATTCACTCTAATATGTTACATCTACGCTAAAATGATTAAATTATAATATTTCATCATTATTAAAATACATTTTAAATTTTGAATTTTCAAATATTTTGATGTCAAATAATTCAAAAAATTAGCAAATCGACTTCTTGATAGCAATCGATGAAGAAGCTTATGAAGCCAATATAAACTAAAGGAATAAGAACCAAGAATTACCAATTTTTATTGCCAAATTACAAAATTAAAGGTAGCTAAATATATCTAACTGTATAGTCTCGAATTCTATGTAATTAACTAAACTAAGTATTTTCAATCCGAACAAAACACTATTTAATTAATACCACCATTTTTATACTTAGTTTTGCCTGATTATTATTGTCATGATGATAGTTCTTAAATTAGTTTAGAAACTTGGTTTGAAAAACATAGTTACCCCACAATCAGTTTCCCTACTTTGGCAAGCCAAAATTATGTCTACATCTATTGGGGCATGATGTTAAGAGTTTTAAGTATGTTTTGAGCTCTTTTAAAAGTTTAAAGTAAAAAAGTTAGACATTTTAATGTTCATGAACTAATAATAGACATAAATCTAAAAGTTTAGGAATAAAACTTCTAATTAAACTATAAATATAATATCAAATATATATTTGTCAATAATTGTTTAAATCATCTCATTTCTAATTTTATTATCAAATACATGTTTTCAACATTGAGATATGATATATACTTATATATTTTGTTTTTCATTGAATATCGTCATTTCTATATTTCTATTGTCAAATTCACTAACTAAACGTTAGATAAAAATACTTATCACTTGGGGTTTGATTATATAAATTTGCAAAAGCATTAGTCGTTGCATTTAAGTTGTATGAGCTACATTTTGGAGAGTAACACATATCAATGTAGTGCTTGTCATACTGTGCTTGCTTATGTCAGATTAGGTTTTCAAGAATTTAGTAAGAAGTTAGAAAAATATTGAGTGAAAACTTCAAAGAGGTTTAATAATGTATTTATAGTAGATATTGAGCTTAGCTAGGGGTTCAAATTGTTGTTTCTTCCACTTTAGAATATTCCGCATTCTATAGAAGGCGGTCTGACTATCGAATTCCGGTCCTCTAGTTTTTGAATTTTTATCTTAGTAATATTGGAATTGTAAATTTTTTTCAGTAATTTACCTATGGATGTATGACTTCACGATCTACGCGGAGATGGAATAGTTGGGAATACATATATAGCACTTTTAAAAAATAAGAATGGAGAATGTAAGTAAAAAAATTATATTCAAAAATTAAAGTATAATAGACTGGCGTTGTTAACAAAGAATATTGCGTTAATCCTTTGGTGTCAATTGATCTTCCTTGATTTTTGTTTTTACTAAATATGCCGTTGTGTCGATCTCCACATTATTAATTAAATAATATTTTAGGTTTATGGAAAATGATGAATGATTGGGAACCACGACAAACGCTATCAAAATTCTATATACTCAAAATTAAACTACGAACTAATAAATCTCACAAATGTACATCCTGCGCAGGACAAGATGAAAATGTCAACATGGTGAATTAAGATTCTATATTGAAAAACATTATATCCTCACAAATATAACATATACCACCAGAAAGAAAGAAAGAAAGAAAGAAAATATCAACAATTTACAAATATTTAACATAATATTCTTAATTTTATCTAATATCAAAATTACTTGCTCAAGAATCAAAATAAGCAAAAATAAATAAAAGGTGAAATTACGCTTAAGAAATTTTCATAAAATTTTATTATAAAAGAAGTCACTACATAAGCAAAAGGAGAAAAAAAAAAAAATCAAAAAAAAAATTATAATTAAATTTACCAAAATTTAGATCAAATGACTTTTCAAAATTTCTTACAATATATAAACAAATAACAATAATAAATGCAGACTATTCCATTTTTATTTATTCCAAATTATCCCTTTGCGATAAGATATGTCTAATTAGCCAATGTATATCAATAGTATATTTATATTTAGTCATCTGATGTATTTTAATACTAGATATAAATCAATAATGCATTAGTATAATGCAAAGGTTTTGACGAAAATAAATTAGGGAAATCTGCATTGAGTGAGTGGGCAAATATATTTTAAAAGAAAACAAAGCTATGTACTTAAATATTTTTGTAATATCCAACTTGTTGGTTCATTATAAACACTCCAACAATAAAAATAACTATATATTAAGCTAACACTCCACTTATTATGAAATCAAGCTAGTCAAATTTTACAATAAATAATCATTTATAGTACTCCAGTTAGTATCAAATTTTAAGCAGAAGTCATTTGCCAGTTTGCAAAAAAGTAATACTTTGGACACAATCCAAATTTTCCCAATTTATTTTTTTATTAAAGTTAGCAATGGTGGACCCACTTATATAATTATATTAGTTGTGCTTTCAATCTATTAGGTTATTTGTAACCTACATTATTGAAATGATTTTGTTGACTAAATATTTGTACAGGCAAAAAACACTATTGTTAACTTAACTGAAATAATTTTGAACATGTGTTTTGTCATAATAATTGATATACACTTGATTATAAACAATAATATTATACGAAGCCCTGATATAATAATTTAGGAGTGTTACCAAAATAGTTTAAACTACTTGATATAGCTTAAGAAACATATATTTAGTAATTAGCAACTGATATAACTCATCGCGCATACGGATTCTCGTTCGGTTGCACCTATTGCTGCGGCGTCAAAGTAGCACCTTTCCTTTTTCGTACACATTATTAAGTATTCAGAGCATTAATAAACGAACTGGTGTTAAATGCTGTACCTCTTTTAAGAAGGGCATTTAATTGCTGTCCACATTGCCCATTTGAAGCCAATATAATCTCATTTAGACTATTCTACTATGCCTCCAGAAGTTTATCCGAATGACTCGTATGGTCGTATTAACTTCATCGCATGGATGCGTCAATTGAACCTAATAGAGAAATGGCTCAGATATAACAACTACATTAATATCAATATAAAGACCTTGAGAATTAGAGTGTGCAGAAGAATAGCACGAAATTTTTAATATTTTAAAAATGCTATCGAAAACATCACCTACAAAATTTAAATATAAATTCTGTTCGTTTTCCTACGAGCAACGGTAGTTAATCACCATCTCACAAAATTTCTACCTTGCTCAAATAGTAATTACATCCCCTAGCCTCAACCGTCTCTATGTAAACAGATTTTGCAACTAAAAATACTTTAAAATATGCATATACTATATAACTTTAATGAAAGTGCAATTTTTCACAAAAATGATATTTTCCACCGCTATACATGCATAGATGAGTATCCCAAGTCCCTACTAATCAGCCCACAGGACCAACCTCCGGAGAGGCCTCTTATCATCAATCATTCAAGCATCAGAACAGCTCAAATATGTAGATTATATATAGTGAGTGTGTATAGGATCATATTTGAAATCTAATGAACATCATTACCTATGAGTGCTCACTTAAAATTTTGAACATATTCATTTTACACAACCTAATACTTCTTATATATGCATATCTACTCATACGATCGCTATTTAGTTCATCACTTCTCTTACTATAGATAATCACGATCGATATAAGACTCATTTAATCTCTTCAAATTAATTGTATTTACAATCTCCATCACCACATGAGTGAAATTTAATATATTTCGACTATACATATTCACAAAATTTATTTCCATATTTAATGTCTCGAATAACTCTTATAATTAAGCAAGGCAGTTGTAGGTTAATTACATTATATACTTATTCATAAGTTCATATCACATTAATTTGGGAAATAGTATAATACGCATAAATTAGTGCATTTCTACATGTATATTTATTTTCTATCATAAGTGTTAATTTCTGAAAATTCGAAAATTATTTATTCCATATAATTGTTTCGTATTATTATATTTCCTTGATTGCAGCTATACGATGTGACTTTGAGACTCATGTAAATTTTGATAGCTACCTATATAATGGTTTCTTATTATATGGCGCCCGAGGAATCATTAATCTTAATCTTTTTCTTTATACTTTATATATTATTTAGCGAGTAGGCATCCTTTTCATCTTCCATTAGATATAATTGTCACATGTCAACTCTCTAAATCTTAAAAATCGACTAGATAACCTGCAACTTATCCTCTTAATGCCCACTAATAATGAGTGAGTGGAGCCTTTTGTTGTTGATAGTTTGCTAATGGACTATAACCAAGTTAATAGTCGTGTAAGACAACATTTTTATGTCACATATATATTGCTACTCTCCACGTATAGCAGACTAACTGTTATCAATCGCTATATATTATGATTGCAATATATAGTCATAGGAATTATGTAGATAAGATTATTTTTAGACTTCTCTCCTGTTATGTATACATCTAACGATCCTTAAACATAATTTCCATATATGATTTTTTCACCTCCTGCGTGAGGTGGATACACAATAGGCTAAATTTCAGACCGTTCAATTAATCAAGAAGGTTTGTTCAGTCTAAGATTCAATCTCCGTCAATCGTCACTTATCACCAATCATAGACCAGAGGAGGGGATATGCACGCCGCCACATTTACAATGTACCCACTTGTCCGAACAGCAAAGCAACTCCAAAGACCGTATCACCATCCTCACCTTCTCCGTTGAAATAGAGAATGTGAGTGATATTTAGTGTTGAGTTCGTCGTATATCTACTATATTATAATCATAAGCTTAACACTGAATAACGTCAAGATTATGCGATGAGAACACCATCCTCATATACATTTATGAGTCGGTTTGTTGTGCGCAACGTGAGTGGCTATCGGTAGTCTCACCCGCTTGCAACTTCATTAATTAATCTACTTACTCACTATTTTAGCGACATCAAATAGAAAAGGAATACGGTAAATTGATACAATAAATACTAAAGCACCTAAACTCTACTAAGGATAGTATTGGTGACAGAGAAGCTAATAGTTGTGGAGCAAAGCCGAGATTAGGATAGATGGAGATCATATAGTACCGGTGAATGTATGTCTCTAGTGGTGATGAATACGTTGGACAGTTATAGTAATGGGGAGAGAGTAAAAAGTGAGACTGGAAGACATTATGTACATGGTGAGGGTACAACGAAGGAGGATCTATATGAAAGCCAGACCACTAGCGCACTGTTGTTACAAAACAGCAGCTCGAAGCGAGAGTGCAGTGCAAAAATCAGTGAGTAGACGCTACGAGTCGACGATGATAGTAGTGCAGAGGCACTTATGAGAGAAATTCTCAGTCATCGAGAACATGTGTGTGAGCATCTTGTAGACAGCATGAGCTGATCGATATATTCAACCATTACATAAGCAGCCAGCGATAGACTTAGTTCTGAAGAATCGTGTACTGTTGGAGTATAGAGCGTGAGATATCTCTCCAACGCAATATGATCACATCGTATCGATACGAAGAGCAGACGAGATATTCAGGTTGAATGCTACTTACATAGATGACATGCCACGAGAGTGAAGGAAAGATGATCCGTTACCTAGGGTGCTGCGAATACATGGAGCAGTAGTTTATAGACTTACAAATTACCCTAGAATAGTTAGTTTGTGCTTGTATAATGGAGTCTCTGGGATATAGCACGAGAGTAATGAACTAAAGTGAGAGCATAGACGTATCAGAGTAACACGAGCAATATGATGAGAGTAAGTCATTGATTCTGAATATATATACATAAATAGAAGCGAAATTATTTCGAGTCAGACATTACGAAGCGAGTGTGATTTATATGTGTATATGATTTATTATTTGGAACCAGTGGATTCATAATAGATTAACATCGCTATTCGAGATTTAGTGAGCATCACCTGCGTGAAGCAATCTCCCACTTAGCATATATAGCTAGATAGGGTGTATGTCAATAGATGGTAATGAAGTCAAAACTATAGACAGTATAGCGAGAAGAAAGAGGTTGAGAGCATAATTCAAGATATGTATACTAAGTGTACACGAGCAGAGACTCTGCCCTTAGTTGACAACATACTTCGTCACCATTTAGCTCTACGAGCTAAATAAATTTGTGTAGCCTGGTCACGCATTATGAGTACCCAATACTCTGTTCAGAGCTGACGGCGCGAATGACTCTCAGTATAGGATACTGGTCTAGTCGTACTTTATGGTAATATGGGATCAACAAGTTTGTGCTCCCATAAGTTGTGAGATCAGAATAGATTAAGATAATTCATCATCATATCCACACACTCAGTGTCCTCGATGACACCGGATCACTGCGTTGCGATGAGGTATTGGAATAACTGTATTATTGTCTCTCAATGGTGTGATGTTGTGCTAGTGAGCAATCTTGTACATAGGCCAATGTGAATCTCACCGAAGAGTGTAAAAGTTCACAGCAGCCACCCATTAGTTTTATTTCAGAGTATTATAAAGTCGTGAAGTTAAGGTCTTTGACCATATCTGGAAAACGACTTCGATCAGTTAAACCAATAAAAACTTTCCTAAGCGGCAAAATATGAGTTTCTTATTAGCAGCTTTTACACTATTCACGCTGCTATAGTCATTAGAGAGTTACTAGATTATACTTGCGCATCCGCGATCACAAATAGTGGAGTCGGTTACAGATGCGAGTCAACCGCTTGTGCTCAAATATATATGCTCTTGAGCTTTCTCCACACTCTATTATGTGCTTATCTATCCATTAAGAGTGAAACATTGGAGTGCTCAAGTGAATGTGGATTGTTTTAAAGAATCCCTTTTATCAATCATGAAAATTGCACTAGAGTTCTCTCTCGATTTAGTATTCTATGTAATGAGTTGGATTCATCAGCTGTTAATCACTTAGAGATCATACCAGGTTTTCACGAGACGAGCGGACTAGTTCTATGACGCTCACTTCTCTGTTTTGTTCACATCGCGTGCGATCCATAAGATACTTTGAGAGTATTGATTCTTAATGGCGGTTCAATGATCATTATCTTTGGTGAATATATATTGATAAGCTAACTAAACTAATTATATTCAGCTTATCATAGCAGGAGCTTTCTATGAGGGGCTCATGCAGTGGTGAGCGATATAATATCGCATATCACTTTGAGGTTGGACTGCTCAACAGCCGATGGCGAAAATTATGGTCGATAAGATATGTTAACTCTTAACAAAGTGAACATTGTAACCATGGAGCGCCTTCGGATCTTCGAATTTCATTATGATGACATAGAAGAGAGTAATAACAACGATCTATATGACATTCCGTGAACAGATAATTTAATAGACAATTTAACCACCTATCTTAGACAACATACTCTCTGGTAATACCGATATTTAATACGAATAGAATTGAGTTTCTCATACTGAGTTGTAAGTGACTTCTCGTCAACCGACACTGAATCTCAAAGCAGCAAGCAATCACGTCTACTCGAACCTTTTATTTACCACTGCAGCATTAAATCAACTCAGTCTTAAAGATGCCACACAATCCGTCGGATTGCTACAATGAGAGTATGAATAAGCGAGCGAACATCAACAAGTCCACTTTGAGCTATATCTACCATGAAGAGCAGGGATGACAGCCGCACGGAGCATTTTACGCTAGTTTGGAAGCACACTTGGTAATTATCAGCAGTGAGAATCGCAAGTCGCTGAGCCTCTTCGTGATAATATTCGTGTAGAAGGTTAGTAGGTAATAGGCTTGTATCTGTGTGTGTTCATCTATGTTATCTGATTCAATATGGACGTGTTAGCAGATAGTAGGGCTATCAGTATAGTGCGATCGGAGTGCTTATCGTTGGTTTCAGCCTTCGACTACAAAGCTAACACGATCTGTGAGGTAGGATCTGTTCTTACTACTAGAGGGTGCGAATTGTTTTAGTAAATAAGTAAACTTGACTCCGTTTGGAAAACGCCGCCGTCTCATCAGCTTAGGTATAGATTTTGATTAGTTTAGAGAAAGCAAAGCTGAGAAATCGCGTTAGAGAGAAAGGTGTGCGATCGTACCCTATAAGACCAATGAGACTTTTATCCGCAGTATCTCGGGTTAAGCGATCAAGACCGTTTTCACACTGAATTAGTGGCGGATTTTTTCGAACTTTTGCGAAAGTGACAACGAAATTTTCAATTTAATTCTTCAGTTACAACTAATCGAAATGAGACTGTTCTTCGTCCACTTAACATAGATGATTGAGGAGATAATGTCCGACACATTATCCTCAATACTTACCCACTAATATTATTAATTATTAATAATAATCATCGGCATGATCATATTACTTACCTGCACTATTTATTTTAAGTGATCTATTCAGTACCTAGTCTACTGCACTAGTATTGTTTATAATGGATTCTATCCTTCCTACTTTGGGTATATAACAATATTATTATTATTTATATAATCTAATATTTTCTCCTCCATATAAATATTATTCAAATACTCTACAGAGCGACTCTCTAACTATAGCTGCGTATGTGAGGAGGAAAGGTATTAATTAACCACCATCTGCAAGAGAGAGTGATAATTTATGAAGTCTATATAGTATAATTGTCAATTATGTTCGTTATTATGTTTAGTTTCCGGTTAATCCATTAAATATTGTAATGGATCTTTGTCGTTTACTCATGGGTTTGTGTATCTAGTAGCATTTTGAGTTTTCAATTTTATAGGCTGTTACTAATTTAGACTGTATCGTTGGTTTTTGTATTGTTCGTGTTTCTTGTTTTAAGTTTTGTGATGAGGAATTAGATATAAAATACGCACTATAGTTATACTCGTAAGTTGGCACGTATGAAGAGTGTATCTAAGGTAGTGATATGCGATATCACTATAGGAGTAAGAATAGTTATTTATCTCATTAGACTTCGGATAATTAATTAATTTAGAGTTATTGGTTATTTGTATTATGATAAATTCAGAGTAAGTTACGAGAGATATATCTAGCTAAATCATAATAGTATTAGATAGAGAGAGTGAGTAATGTCTTATATCAGGTTTAATGTGTAACTGAAAATATTGAAGCTAAAATCTTAATTATGAAGAATTAAATGAATAAGATGTTCGTGATCCTTCAGTCAGTCACAAAGTTCCGAACAAAATCCCGCAATTCAGTTGACAGTCTGTGATCGCTACCGAAGCAGCCATATGCCGATAAAGTCTCATGTGATCCCTACAACTCCGAATCGAGCACTACGCTATCTCTACACACGAGTCGCGATGTTGCTTTTTCACACTATAATCACACTAGCGAGCGCCTGGCGTTTTCGACAAGACTGGCACTCATTTTACTTATTAACTAATTAAAAATCCGTGTTAGTTACTAAAACCTACACGATCGTGTAGCTGTCTAACACGATACGCATCCGCTATAACGCGATAGCTTATCATCAATTCCTACTCTGCACATATAATGACGCTTCTTTACACAATCAGTCGCACTTTCCTCCCAACCCTCTAGATACAACTCACGAAAAGGAACCATAACACCACAATCCTTGGTGATTCATCACTACTCTGAATCGCAAGTGCTCCATATCTGAGTGGTGTCATCCCTGCTTATATGCTGTTATGCTCTGCTATCTTTCCAGCTATCGATTTGATTGTGCACTGTCGTTCATAGTAGACGATATGGATTGTTAGTCACTAGCTGATTGATTGATAATCTCGGTATTATTTACCACCGTCGTCGTGAGTAGAAGGTATTTTTCGCTGGCGTTTGAGTTTCAAGTTTTGAAGAGAGTCTTCAACTGGTATGAGAACTGTCATTCATCTCTTTGTATTTTAGTTAGTCACAAGTATAGGTCGTATGAATTTAGTGTTAATTATATGCATATTAATGTGATCTCTCTTATTAGCCACCATGTTATCTGAATGTGTTGTAATTTTCAGTAAACACAAGCGGATTCATCGAAGGTATTCCTGGTGATACGCGACCACACATGCAACAATTCCGAGAGGATGCTCTTTGTTAAGGTTAGTCTAGCAAGCTTACTCACCTATGCATCGGCTGGTTGCAGTCCTTAAAGTATGAGATCTTTAGAATGTACAAGCACCTTATCTATCTGATCATGTGGTTTTGATTCTATAGACGTGTGAGATGAGAATATTATCTAATCTAGAGTGCCACCAAGATCATATTCCTATTCTGAAGCTCCGACCATTAAGAACATCTTCTAAGTATCTTGGAGGAAACGAGGGGACTACGAGCTGATTAAGTTCGTGTATGGTCCTAAGGATCGATCCTTACTAGATACATGGACTCTGATTTTCAAGATTGATAAGGATTCTAAGGAAATCACATCAAGGATCAATGTTTCACATCTTAATGGATAGAGCATTAGTTATGGAAGAGCATTAAGCAAGGGTGCATTGCCCGACTCACTATGGAGGCCAAGTATGTAGGCGGCTTGTAAGGCTGCTAAGAAACCTATTTGGCCTTAGGAAAAGTTTTAGAACCATTTATCCTGACTACTAGAAGTCGATTTCCAGATCATGGATACAATAGTCTTATCACATTTATTGAGGATTATATACTTGTGCTCTCCTCTTTGTGTGCCACATCTCAGAGATCTGTAGCTCGCAAGCACTTCCTAGGAGTTACAAGTGGAACAGCAAACACATTGAAGGCATTAAAGTATCTCTCATTCCGAAAAAGAGATTTGAGTGCAAGATACGAAGGGAGACGTAGAAGGATGTTCTATATTGGGGCAAGTGTCAGGACATAGCTTGGAGTGCAGAGGCTCACAATGTTGTTGCCATCCATTTGTACTCAAGGCCCCTCAGAGCGTGCTAGTTCGCCTGTCCGTGAGGGCATCACACATGGCATGCGCTATGTTTGCTCGGTGGTCTATGGACAGTGCCATAATTTAGATAGAGCAAAGTGGGAGATTTGTCTGCTGGTCTTTGTGTCCTAGATTAGTTGATTTGTGTGGCTTTGTATTATAGTCTTTGACTTTTTACACATTAACAGTACCGGGCCCTCCACCTTCACGCTAATTAGGTCAAGTGGAGATTGTTAGGGTTGAATGCAAGCTAAATCTCGTTAGGGTCATATAATTTATAATTGTTATGTACAATATATTTTATTTAATATAATAAAATATTTAATGTTTTATTTCGAAAATTAGTTTTCCATTAACCAACAAACAACAAACTAACATCTTAGGGTTATCTTGTAGTTTAAACATGTATGTAGAGACATACGGGTGGATCAATTGTTATAAGTGAGCAACCTAAATAGTTATGTAGTAGATGGATAAGGTTGGATAATCTTAATCTCCTATTCAAGTATGGTCTGCTTTGTAGGTGGTTTAAATGTTGTAAAGTGGTCTACAGATGATATAATCCTGATCAATTCAAGCCGTGGAGACATAAGTGAGCGGGGAGGTTTTTGTACAAAGGAGTTTGTATAAAGACTGGACCCATAAAAATGTTCTGTCTCATTATAATAGACGTCAGTTCAAATAATAGAAAAAAGACCCATACATTATCACCAGGATGACCATAGGTACATGACCTGAATCCTGAAGTCGAGTTTATGAACTCCTATCTGTGAGGGCGGTAATCTTTGATTTGTATGATGGTGAAGTGGCCAGATCGCCGACTCAAGAAGCCTACCATTTTAGGGTAATTCGTCTGATTTGGGGAGTTTGGGAACACAATTACACAAGAGGATTTCACTCATTCCCCGAGGTCGAGGTTAATGAATGTGGCGCTATACTCCCTCCATCGCCTTGTTGAGAGGTTTTGGTCATAGTTGAACTATGACTATATATTGTTCATTAGAGGGATATGGTACTTAGGAGTTAGAATGTAACTACAGGGGTAAACGAATAATTTCTTTGGCAGCAATTGTACTTACGAGCAAATTTGTCGAGGTATCACACATATTAACTGGTTAGTATCCATTTAGACACAAAAAATATATCTATTAAGTCAGAGAGATAGCAGTTATCGAATATTTAGCCCTCGGAGTGACAGACAGCTTAATGGATTGTCGAATATTTAATTAAAGGTTTAATTAATTATTCTAGGACACCATTGGAGCTTCAATTACCAGGTTCATAAAGATCCCCTCTACCAGCTCAAACAGGGATTATTAAGAAACATTTTTAGGATAATTTGAATTGTTCAAATTAATTATGGGAATTGAATTAACATGTGAAATACTAATGAGTTTAACTTATTATATATGCATATAATTAAGTATAGATGTATTTCATACATTATTAATATAAAGTTTATTCGATAAGCTGGGGGGGGTAGCAAAGGGAAAATAAATTTTGAATATATCAAATATTAATTATATGGATGAAGATTCATATAATTAAAATTTAAATAATAGAATAGTGATTTATATTAAAATACTATGCATGTATGAGAGAATAAAGTATAGGGTTATATGTAATTTGATACTGATAGGTATGTGTTGATTCTATGATATAAACATATAGTTATATATAGCATATAATAAGTTATTATTACATACATACATACATACATACATACATACATACATATAATATATACTATATAATTATGTAATTAATATATATTATATATAGTATATGTTATTTTAATTTAATTTTCAAAATTAAAGGAGCGGAAATAACTTCCTCCCCTTATTTCTCTCTAAAAATTACGCGGTAGAAGTGGGGCAGTTTTTACGAATAGACTTTTTCCTTCATAAGAAGGGTATACTTTTTTACGTTTATCAAATATCCTCTAAATAAAATTTTTTTCCCGAAGATAACCTCAATCTTTCCTCTCCTAAAAATAATTCTTCCATTACTCTCTATTTGGCATTATCATCTGCACTTTATTGATTTCTCTTTCCCCATACCTGTAAAGAATATGCAACGGATAGTGAATCTCAATGTTGTGGTTATGATGCAGTCCTTATTCTTTAAGTTTATGGATTCGAGTGGTTCTGCAGATTTATTTCGTCGATGAAGACGTAGATTATCGGTGAAGGCCTGTGGAATCTTCAGGGTAAGGTTTCTAAACCCTAATTTTTTTTTCCTTCTCTTGCAGTGCCAGTTATTGTTTTCTGTGATAAGGCACATTATTGTTTGTTAAATTTTCAATTATGTGAAAATTAAAATTTGAGTCATCTCCCACTCTCTCGGCTCACGCGAACTTCAGCACAGTTCACTCACACTCGGGAAGGTTGAGGCAGATTGCAATTTAAAAATTTAAACGAATGTCCAATGTGTGTTAATACCTTAACCCAACATCATTATCTTGCTGAGAGGAAAGTAAATCCAAATGTCACGTTATTGCCTATAATTTTTCAACTTTAGTTCTATCACTAAAAATGTTAAATTTGAAATATTCCTATCAACTCCGATAATTAAATTCCTAATCTTAAAAAATTCAAAAAAATATCCATCTGCATCTATTAATCATTATATTTTGCAATTGTAAAAATATATATATATACTATTATTTCTGAAAATTTTATTTTAAATGGTATGGGTCACATATGGTCAGTGGCTCCATACCTAATCAGATATAGAACTGCGCATTCATTCAGCGATCGTTATAAAATGACAGATTAAATTATTATTTTTTCGTGGAGAAAATATATCAGCCGTAAAGAACTCATAGGCGATAAACCACCTGTTCAAGTTGGGGCATTGCTACATTGTTGATAGCAGTAATATAACTTATTCTATTTTGTATTTCCCCCGCCCAATTTGAAAAAGATGCTATTAGCAGTCAAGCACTGTTGTCAAGCAGTTAGGCCAGGGACTCCCGGTTTTCTCACGATTCACAGGATGCTTGTGCATAAAAATTTAACCGCTGGACGCGGGTAATTAATTAGAGGGCGTGATAGTTTTGAGGGTTGGTTCTGGAGCCAAATTATCTCGAAATTCTTATTAATTTTTACTTAGTATTATTATATATCATTGTTGGATTGATTACAACAACCTCATCCATTTCATTTTACATTTTCATCTGGAATAAATTCTTCTTTGGTGTGTTGTCTCTAAATATTATGTCCATAAGCGTACGAGCTCCGGAATAAACCAAATTCCAAAAAACAAACTTTCTTGAAACACTCAAAGATCGGAGCTTAAATGACTAAGATCGATATGACACGAAGCCGCTAAGGTTTCCTATAGACGGAAAGATATCGGTGGCGTGAGATGGATGATCTTCATCCCCTACGGGGGCAATTATAAAGTGTGATTGCACTACATTAGTGCGAAGTGAATCAATGAATGGCAAGTAGTAATTAATATCGGATTTTGCAATGGCTGTGGATTTCATTTATAGAGATTACATTATGAATGACTTTCGAACTATTATGCGGAATTGATATTAAAATTAAAAAAATTGAAAATATTATAAAAGAATTTAAATGAACAAATAAATTTAATATTAATTTCTATGTCCTTAGCGAGTGTTCTAAAGACTAAAGTTATTATAACAATACTCTTAGTCATCGTTTTTTTATTCTTTCGATTTGAACTTTAAAAAACAATAAATCGAATTATAAACAGAATGATGTGTAAAGGAAATATTATTAATTATTATTTATATGTTTTAGAGCTGTCTAATGGGCCTAGTCATAATTATGAAACACATTGGATATATATTTGTTTCTTATTCTGTTTAGAATATTCATTATTAAAAAGAAAGATGGAAATACCAATTAATTACATCAAAAGGAATTTAAATATTATATTTTATTACTAATATTACTTAATTTCTCTCCTTTTGTATCTAACGACTAAAGCTTTTCACGTTCTAAAATCTCCACTCATATGATTTTTCTTTTTTACCTCCAAAGATCCCAATGGTACACAAAATCTAATTGCTGTTTATAAAAAAATTTCCTCACCAATCTACTCACACTATCACAATTAATCTTTTTCTCCTTCCCCTCCATTACAATAATGTTTCTATCAAAGCTCCTAACCATAAATTAACTATTTTACAAATATTATTTCGACTAATTCATTCCGAGATAAAACTCAAAAGTTTTCCATGGTAATATTGCTCCTCTCTATATGTTCCCAAATTTAATATCTTGACATTTTTTTTCTATTTTTCATCACTTATTCTTTGAGGAAAAAGATAAATCTGTATTATAATTGCGCTATATGTGATGGATAAACTTGAGTTTCTGGTAGTGCTTATATATCTGGTATGATATCCATCTAAACAAGTTGTAGAAGTTTTTATTGTGCCTTCTTCCTCCTCAAAATCCCAATCCCATACACAGTTGTGGTTTTGTGTCTATAACGGGTTTTTATCACCTTGTAAAACCATGATGAATAGGGATGGAGTTACCGAGTATTTGCTCTATGGACGATCAACGAAGGTTACTAAACATAAAAGGGAAAACGAGCCAGGGTGAGTGGTTGAACCGGATTGCGCTCTAAATCCGTGGAAAGGGAGTGTTTGGAAAAGAACTTTTATTCAACAATTCCCAATGAGGCGGCTTGGTTGAGATCGTGCGAGTTAGGTCGAAAGTGATAGACCGAACCACTATAAAAAATATAAATTTATGGTATGTCTTTTCTCCTAACTCTTTCACTTTCTGTGATTTTTACATTATAGAGAAAATTTATATATATATAGGAGTTTTATCTTGTTGAATGTTTTATAAGTCTATGTGATCTTTCATTCTGAGTGTTATGTGCTAATAATTCCTGATTGATTAAGCGAACATTAAAAATATTCAATTTGTTTCAGGCATCATTACTTATTTTTGTTTGCATAATTTAAAATATTTTTCTTATTTAGTATAAAAATGAGCTGAGTATTATTAAAAATTAGTATATATTGAGGGTTAGCGCGAACGAGAAGCACTTGATCGCAAACAGGGGAGTTCCCACCAGCAGCCCCGCGCGAACCTATTTGTATGCCTCAACCCTATATCCCTCACACACCATTTGCGGGAATTGAAAAGATTGTAGAGGTCACCACTTTAGCAGGATGAATTAAAGCTAAGTTAATGAATTCTTGGCCGAAAAACAAGTAAGCGCTGAGAACTATAAAATTCGAGATATATATCTAGTATTTGTTAAATTATTAGACTGAGATTGGGCTTCTCAAAGTTCAAGGAGGGAAAAGGGGCAGCTTTGAATTGCAATAACCACCTCCAGGTCTACGGTATATTTACTCTAAATTTTATTCTCATGGGGTAAATTGGAGGGTTTGTACAACACTATTAAATAGTATTACATTACTGGGTTTTTTTACTTTGTTAGTTTTTCTGGAATCGAACTTGGGACTGTTTAGTATTACAGGTCGGTATATATGTAGAAAGATAATCCAATTGATACGGGTCAAACCGCGAGATAATGGTGTTATTATTTCTTCTTTTATAGAAGCAGTGTACTTCACATAGTATGTGTCTTCGCATGGAAGTAATGAAAAAATGAGCCTGTTGAAAAAACTCATAAGTCGAGCATGTTATGGCAATAAAATTGCTAACTTCTGAATACGATTTTCTTAGTTGATATAGAGATTGATAATAATATGTGGGTTCGGTAGAACCCTTATAAATCGGGATAGTGGTGAGACGGGATATAGATACAATCCTGAACATTCGAAATAGACATTTGATCTCCGTTAACACCAATGCTCAGGTGTTGGCTCTCACCTTTTGACCATTAAGGACAAAGACCATTATAAACTAAGGAGAGTCTTACATTCTTTCGGGGTAATGTATATTTGTTTTCTCGCATTGCAGGATTCTATTGCACCACAAAACTTTAACAAGAGACCCACTTGTGATTACTGACCATCATTTCAGATCTGAGGAGTACACTCTCTAGAAGATGGTGTGATGGGAACATAATTTAGCTTTCTGTTTTATGAATTTCTTTCGCATCACTGCTATTTACAGTGGTTGTTGATAGTCACCTATAGGTCCGTTCCTAATAATTGGCGAGTGGAAGGGACATGAGAAACAGGTGGAAAAGCTAGAAATGGTTCTTAAACCTATTGGTGAGACTTTCCAATTGGGTGTGCAGGAAGAAGTACGACACAGGTCAATTGGAAGCCAAATTCAGTGACGATGAGTTGTCGATTTGATGCCCTGTGAAAGTTTCGCTCTATTCTCACTTGAAGGAGTTTCCCTCCACACTCCGCAGACTCAACTCGCGGTTATAGATTCATCTAACGAAGATTGTAGGAAAAGGTTTACGAGATCCGTGAATATCACTCCTCTCACTTAAATTGAGTTTATAAAGAGTGCTTATTCGGTGCTTCTGGATGAAAAGTAAAAGACCGGTAGAATGTATATAAGTACGGTTCACAACATGTCATCGCAGTGTCCTTAATAATAAAAAGTGTTCATGGAGGGTCTACAATAGTCCTGTTTAGGAACTGTGGTATCTGTTCCTATCATCGTTCTTTTGGTTTCGAGAATAAAAGCATTTAAGAAGAAGAAGGAGATGGAGTATCCTGAAGGATCTAGTAATAGGAGAGAAGCTTCGACTTACTAAGCTGGGTAAGTATTATATCGAGAATGAAATAGTAGTTGATCACCGGAAATATAATGGTTAAATAGCTTCTTTAGTATATGTGGAGTATGACTTCACTTGCGAGAGATATATAGTTTTGCATACCTTTTTTCCCATCAAGATTGCCTGTGCGCTGGAGAAGAATGGAGAAGATAAAATATAAGTTGTATACATCAATGAATTATACCCTGGTACTACTAGGAACAATTGTTTGAGGTGAATAAAGATCTGATTCAATTAATTGCCATGGTGAATGAGCTATGTCGCGAGCAAGTTCCGGCTGATACAGTTTAAATTAACTGATCGTGCTTTACGAGGGAGATGTTAAGTTCGCCCTTTCCAGTCAGCTCAGATGGAGAGTTAGAGAAAAAGATTGACTCAAGGTTTGGAATGAGGAAGATGGTAGATATAATTAATTAGCTTCATGCAAATGGGAGCTGACATGAAGTTGTTTTTTTGGAAAATACGCATATTCTCTTTGTTGGAGAACTTTGTATTATAGTATATTCCCTAAATATTAACAAATATGTCGTATACCTATGTGTATTCTATTTTCCTTGCTGTTTAAATAGAAAAATATAATAGTATCTCTTCATGTCCTGTATTCATTTGTTCTTTTGATGATTGAAGCGATTCAACTTGTTGAAAAAATGGATGTGACTTATTTAATTGGTTCAACAACCTCTCAAATTGAGTGTAAAGTAAAACCTGTGTATTGTGTTAAAGAGCCAAGGTCTGGAAGCAAAAAACACGTATTTTAAATTCAGCTGAAAAATGATTACTATAATAACTGCTGAATTACTTCAAACATAAAGGCAAAGAATTTTTCCATGTAAAACCAATATATATCATAACTTTTTTGGCATTTGGAATTAGAGCACACATAAATTCTCTCAGGATAGGAATGCTAGATGTTGTTAAATATATTGGTCTTCCGAAGGTGATGTTAAGAAGATTGAATATCATAACTTCCCAGTGTGTGAATACTCCAATCTTGAAGGAAAAATGAATTTAACAAAGTACCTAATTTGTAAGTAAAATATGCATTGTATACGACCCAATTAAGATCCTCGCTATAGTATAGCTCTATTATTTACTCACTCTATCGAGAAAAAAAAGTACAATGAGTTTGATGGTTCTCCCAATATCAATATTGTAAAAGTTTCGAAGCTTTGACAGGTACACCTAAGTAACGTATTCAGTGCAATCCATCTTATCTATCACATAAGTCCTCTATCAATAATGGAGTCGTGAAAGGGAATAGAGTGTATGGTTGATTAGAATTGTAGATATCCTTACGGACTTACATGCACAGGCCTTAGAAGACGTTTTGAGGAAATAAAGTGTTCAATGGAGTATAAAGAAACGGCTTAAGTTACCCTGAGAGCGTCAAGTACGCCCTGGTTAGAGTTCTTGAGACCTTAGAGGGTGATATCATAGAACAACACATGTTCAACTTTCAATCGAGGTGGAATCTGCAGCTTACATGAAATTATTACATTTGCCAAGCCACAATATGAGCTTAGAACATGGAATTTCATGGCCCACCACTATTCAGTTTACTTGAGGTATAAACAGGTTATCTTTAGCGTATAGAAGCAGTGTTCAGCCAAAGGAGAAATAAAGAAGGGAAACCTGTCGCTTAAGATCCATTGATTTCGGATGTCTATTATATAGCGTATACTTCTAATTGCATAACTGTTGTGAGAGTACTAACATTTAACTAGACTGGTAGTACCTTGCAATCTTTGAATAATGTTCTCGCTCGGTGCAGCGAATGCAAAGTGAGTGCTCCTCGTATTTGTCTGAACACACTTTCCGGTTGAGAGAAGGGGAAGCCGTTATAAACTTACGATTTTTGATTTGGTCTCGCTTATTTTTAAATATCTGTTGGTATATATCTTCTATCAGCTGAGACGCTTATCTATGATGAGTACAATACTTAAATGAAATCTCGGTATACTGGCTCGTGTTTCAATGGGAGTTATAATTGACAAATTTGTTTTTTAACCTCCCTAAGAAAACGAGAGGTGCTTTTATTATTCTATGCAAACGACCCTCAATACTGAGAGAAGATTACAAGGTGATGTAGTTTAGTCTGCACTCGATAAGGTAGCTGACATTCTACCCAAGGAGTTGGAAGAACGCAAAGAGTGAAATGTATTTCTCCAAGATAAGACCACGGTAAAATTAATCATTCATAATGAGAGCTATATGAGTAGGAGAAGTACAAACACACGACAATATTTGAGCATTGATTATGATGAAGTATTTTGGTATATTTACATCAACCGTAGCTCTAATGAAGAATGGCCGAAACCAATTCTTCAGCGTCGAGTCTCATCCTTACTCAATTGATTCTCGATGAGTTTGGTAGAAAAATGACGGAGAGATCGTTAATGTTTAGTTTTGGCCGATATTCCTCGAAGACCAAATCTACCTCCTGGACAACACCATTCTAGACAGAGAGTGAAAGAAGAGGAAAAGAGAGTGGGGATAACCTACTACATGGTTTCATGTTACTCTTCAATCTCTCTCAAGATCGTTGCGAGAAGATGAGATGAGATCTAAGACACGTGAAATGGGTTGGGCTTCTCTCATTAAACTACGTTTGATGAAATGAAACGCCAACATCATGCAACACATACTCTTATGTTTAGAGCGGTCTTTCACAAGTAGCTATGCATTTAATATTGAATGTTTGTTCCGTAGGGATTTATAATTATGATCTTTCATTTGAGATACCCTTATCCCTCCACAGCTATTGATGGAAGCACTTTTTGTGGTTGTGTCGGATACTCATTAGAACACCTATGTGTATTTCTGTGGAGGGCAGGTCGTAGAAGCAAACCATTCACAATCTTTCAGTTCTGTCTTAGGGCTAAAAAAAAATTCTTTTAGCATATAACCTTCGAAACCGATGCGTTCCCTATATTTTCTTTTAATTCTGTCACCTAGTGCGTGTTAGCCAAGACGAAACGCACAGATGTGAGAGAATAACGCACAAACCTATACTGTGAGCACGCTCCTTTGCCACTCTTCATTAATCTCCTCCGGGCGATATTAACCGCAGTGTTTTCAGAAACACTTTTTGATATAGGGTGAGGAGGGTAGTCATTATGTTACACAGACGTGGCATGGCGTAAACAATCCAACATTCCTCGTTGTGAATGTTATTCAGCCCGATTCTACACAAACGATGTTCAGCATGCAAACTTTCTTGTGAAGTGTTATCTAGCTTTTATTATTAGCAAACCTTGTAATCAAGTAGGTCTGATGATCATAGGTTCCTATTTCTCCTTTCTTAGTTAACACGGAACCCCAGTCTGCTTTACTAAGACTGTTACGATATAACTAATTTCTGAGGAGGGCTCTGCTTGAATAGTTGGGAGTAGAGCGTGAGTGTCCGCATGGTTCTTAGGGCGTCAGTATAAAAAGTCTAGATGGTGAGCATTTAAAAATGGTAATCTTTTGAAATGTAAAATCTATATGTACTACTCCACCTCGATGTAAAATTTGAAGTGCTAATTAATCGAACATTTTTTATGCGCTAACCAGGTTTTTGTGTCACAACTATCAGCCTTAAATAGCTTCCTTTGATATACTTTCTTCTTTCAGGGCTTTAAGGCTTTGTTCCCATTATGCTGTGTATATGTAAACATAACCCGTCGTATAGTCATGCATGAAAAGATATGAATCGTATTGTACACCTTCGTTTGTGCCGTTACGAGGACTCTTTACAGATTATCATTCTCTCGTACAAGAAGTTTGAAACCAAACGTGACCGGTCTGTAAGTGCAATTACGCAATATCTGTAATAGTTATAAAAGCCTCCTTAATTGAGGAATTTTTGTGGTCTCTATTTGTTCTTTATGGCTATGGGCAACCCACTACAAAAGGATATAGATACGTAGTTTATTCATGTTCCTGTAACCTGGTCAAAATGACTTATTATATTTATGGAGAATTCGATCATTGGAGATTAAACTATATGAGAATTCATTCTTTAAACTATATATGCGTGCTGGTCTTTTTCTAGGAGTAGTCAAATCTACTATCAAATATTCACCATAACACCTTCTAGTGATGCTCTTTATTTTCTATTTTCCTTCTTTGGAGAGTAGGCCGCATATTTATATCCCATGTGCTCCTAAACTACAGAAGCGCTATGAAAACTTCCCACAAGAGTAAATAAGTGAATTGTATAAGTTCAGTTGTGTGTTCATTGAGACACTTGGATAAACAATCTCTTTGCCATAAACACTTTATCTTGGTTGAGAACATTGTCATATAAGACAATGATTCTAAAATCTCCACATTAAATCAATGATTTTAAAAGAGAATGACTATTCTGTGCTCTTTGCAGTTTGGTTTAACTATATAAACGACACATACAAAGAAGGTTTGTTTTTATGAGTATTGTGTATTCTAATTTATGGAAAGGGTTATTGAATATAACAAAATTTTAGAGTTCCACCGAGTGTTCAATTTCCTTCACCTCAATAGGAAGGTGGGCTCTCTGAATCAGGTGTGAAAAAAGATAACACCTCGAAGAAGACTGAATCAAGCTGGGACTTATGGTTGCTAACGTTAACAAGAACACCGCTACCAATTTTACAAGGTTCCTTCCACTTATAAGCTTTAGGGAGAAGTGAGATTTACAATTACATCGAAAACTCCCTTCTAAAAGATATTATACGTGGGTAAATAGTCTATATTGCTAAGGCAACACAAACTTTGCCAGTTGCTATGCCCCACGATATTTGCATTTGAGCAAAAATGAATTTCGATTCTTCTATTCCTTATAGGTCAACTTGCGAAAAACCTTGGTATGCATGATACGCATTTAGTATCATCCGTCGATCCTCGAAATAGGCGTGCTCCTGCGAAAATGGAACTAAAATTCCCTCTAAGACACCAGAAATGGAAATCTTCGAAAACTGAGTTAGTAGAGTCCGCGATGACTACTCTGGAATGTAGGTCACTTCGGCACAGGACACTTCAGAATGAAATCTGAATAAGAATTTTCTTTTTTTCGAATTAACAGAATGCTTCTCTATCGTAGAAACCAAAGGTATATAACTAGATTCCGGGTGAGAGTATATTAGGCACTGTAGGCTCAGGTTATTGATTAAATGTTCGTATTAACTTTACTTCTTCTAAGCGGTGGCAAGCACACATACACGTTTTGGGTGGAGAATGAATGAGTGTGGCAAGACCATTTGCAGTAGATCATGGGTTGCAAAACCTTCCAACAGGCTTCGAGAAACCAATATGTGGCAAAGGGCCCTTTTAACCTAATTAGACAAAACGCTTAGAGTCTAGAGGGCACACGCCCATTAATATGCGGTATTTATACACGCGTGAATGACGGTCATAGACATTTCCATATTCTCCAAAAGCAACCTTTCTGCCTCTCGAACCGCACCGCTTAAGATGTGGCCTATTATATGCCGCGCAGCAAGTTTTCCGAACGTGCCCTGTATACCCTTCCCCATTCCATCCTCTTCCTTCTACTTCTTTTTTGCGAATTCCACCCAGTACGATGAAGAAACACAAGACTTACTCAGTTATCTAATAGGTAATTAAGAAGCATCTTTACTCGACGCTAATTATAATGTAGAATTGAATCGAAAATTTGAGCCCTTCTTTCATTCTTACCTCAAATAGGGTCCTTTATTTTCTTATTTAGCATACGAGGAAAGAACCGTATTATTTTATATTAAAATCTATTTATAGGATAGGGTGGTGAGCTAACAACTATCGAGGGAGTGTTATACCATACTTATATGCCGTCATAAGTTGCAATTCAAGAGAAAAACAGTCTTTGCGACAGCTGAAATAATCGTTTGTCTACGTGTATATGGTGGACTGAAAACAGACGAACTAGGAGTCGTCTTTTTGTGAACATAAGTGGTATTGAGATCTCTGACGAGCGCAGAATCAAAGAAACATACCCTCCTGTGACTCGATTGCATTGTCGCTTTTTCGTATGACAACGTAACGTGTTGGAGATTGAACGTCCACCTAAATGATCTATGTTCACAGGTGAACATGAATAAGAGATGTTTAGGACACCCCCAATTTTAAGGGGTTCAAGCAGAACTTTTACACAGTATACTTCCAATATATATTAGCTCCATGGGTGTGTGACTATCTTTTTACCGTTGGTTTTCCAAGGTATCGCCAAATATACGAGCTATTACTATTAACACGCATATTTCCGCTGGTAAGACAGGGTTTCGTGGTCGAGGAATCTGTATAAGGATGGGCCTAACTGTCCCACTAAAACAACTTCTGCCATAGAGGATCTTAAGAGCCCATGGTGAACTTACTGCATAACCTTACAGTTGAGAAACACTAGTTATCACTCAAATAGGAAAGTCCCTCATTATGTGGTAAGATTGAGGTATAGTTAATTTCGAAACAAACTTACCAAGAGCAATGTTCAAATATATATCGCTTGGTGAGTCGCTCTATGTCAATGTAGGTCTCTATTGGTCTATAATGGTATACAGTGAAAGCAGATCCTTACCCATTCGAGTGTGTCTGGAATGGCATTTCAGAAAGGAGAAAGGAGAACAATTAGAGAGAGTAGGACACACTCTACCTCCGCGCTCTTAATATAATGGTACCTGTAACCACAAAATCAATTTTATAGACTAGAATCGTATTCAAGTTAGATTTTTAAACGACTCGTATTTTAAGATTACTTTTCTCACAGGTTAAAGTGCTTTTTATTCTTCACGAAGGAAGAATTTAATGGCAAGAATGACTAGATGCATTTTAAAAAGAATAATAAACAATTGCCGTAATCAAAGATGTAATTTATTTGTTCGCTTATCCCACAATTACAACAATATAAGCATCGCCAATCGCAAATTAGGAATAAATTAATAAAAACCCAATTACTATTATTATTAGGTTTTGGTCACAGTATATCAGAGAATTTACATGGAAATAAGGTACCCCGATGTAGAGAAGGAGATGCAGGTTGGCCCTTCCTCACTAGTGAAGAGTTGGAGGACCAATCCATATAGCATAAATTTACAGTAATAGCCTCAGATTGTAACTATTTCTGACATTTACTATGAGTGTTCTCTATTTAGCTACTGGAGGTTTACTGTTCGTGTGGTCACACTCACAGAATTACAGTATCATAAAACTAGCTTAAATTCATTGATCCTACACTCTGTAAAGTGTGGGACTCTAACCATCTTCAAAATCCCAAAAGGTGTTGGGATAATATAAGGTTGGCAACAAGTCGGGCAGGGGCGGGGGGACTCCCCTGGATGGATCGAAGTAAACAATGGCTAAACGCTCCATAATTAAAGAACTATTTAATACTACTTTTTTATAATAATAAGAAAATATTCATAATTCTATACAAAAATAATAATTTGACTAAGGAACATGGTGATATTTAAGATTCTACTCAAATTTTGAAGAGGCAGACACTAAACATAAACAAACACATTAAATCATACAAGTAAACTGACCTTAATATTAATGTAAAAATCAAATGGAAAGAGGTAGAGAAGAAGAGACAACCGCGTATAGTAGAATAAAGATTTTTATAGATAATGTGGTGTCGGAAGAATGTCGAGATGAAACACCTCGACCTACGTTATATCCCACTCCTACAAACGCCTCTTTGGGCAAATTTTTGAAATAGAACATATTCTAATGTTTAAAACAGTAACTTGTTTGTCTCCAATCGAAATTTAGAGTCCCAAACCGGGTTATATGGATAACCACCTTAGGCTCCTTTATGGGTGTTCCTAAGGAGCGAAACTCACGATGCTTATCCAATGGGTTTTCGGGAGATCAATAACGCGGTCTATTACACTGAGTACTCAGATCACAATTGTGGAATTTTTTTGAAAAACATCAGACACTATACAACCTCCGTTTGATCGTGAGCAAGTGGATTTTAGTTAAACAGATCGTTATTGATATAAGCAACATCAAACAAGTTTATCCTCAACTACAAGTCTATACCCCAGCCAGTGGTCATCTTGAAGATGTAGTAAAAGAATATCCTCAAGTATTTCATAACATATAACATAGCATACTCACGCAAAGTAGTAAAGATGAAAAAAAAAAAAAACTGGGGACTTTAAGAGTGAGAGTCATATATAGATGGGAAAACTTCTATGTGGGAGATTTTGTGGAGGATATGATTGACACTTATATTAGGATTAAAAAACAGTATTTCTGGACTTTTCATAATGTAAGAGTTTTAGGACTACTCGCAAGTATACCCACAAACCCATGTTAGGAGAAGTGCAAGAAGATAGTTTATATTCACTGTTAGATGGAAAACTTTTTTTATAACCACAACTTAATTTGGAACATTTGGATTTGGAAAAAAGAATAAATCTTAATGGTGGAAGATTTTTAACTAAAACTAGTCGTTTAGATAAAAAATATAATAATAATAATATTAAATTCGCTTTTCTTTTTTGATATTCATTTTCTTTTTAAAAATTATATCCTAAAATAATTAAAAAAATATACCAATGTTGATCACAAAACGGTAGCCAATGGAGTTTCACGACACTAAAATACCATATAAATAGATAATTAATATTCATTTGCACGTTTTTAATTTCAATTATTATCTTTTTAAGCAATTTCATTATTTTTAAGAGTCAATTTCCAAAAAATTAAAAAAAACATACAATGGTGTAAAAAAACTTAGGTCGTTAGTGACAACAACAATAAAAATAATATTAAATATTATTTTTCATTTAAAATTCTTTTAAAAATTTTCAATTTTTTTATTTATAATTCAAATCCAAAAAATCAAAAGTGCCATATATGTTTAATCTCTTAATTGATCCACCCATTCAAAAACCCAATATGCGCCACAGAATGTCTAACTCGCAAATTGTCTGGTTATTGGCCGTCACCCACGATATTTTCTCTAATAGAACTTTGCTGTTCGGCATATCGTCTTCCATTTTAGCTTTCCGATTTGAGTGATTCAAAGAGGTGTTTGGAATTTTGGGTTATTTCCGAGCTCTGATCGCTACCATGGACATATTAAACACTAAGATTTTCAGTGATTAAAAATTGAGATTTTTGTAATCATCAAACATTGATTAATTAATTAATTAAAATTAATTAATTTGAGATT
>NW_024063727.1:0-4277 GCF_009727055.1 Benincasa hispida | reverse complement strand
GTGTGCCACCTGGGGAGGCACACAGTCTTGTTTGTGAAGAAAGAAGACAGTACTCAGTATTGTGTATGATTATATGAACAGTTGAAATAAGTTGACGACCAGGAACAAGTATCAATCTGCCTCGTATAGATGATTCGTTGACAAACTGAAGAGAGCTCCACATGTTCCTAAGATAGATTTGAAGAAATCAGGGTACCAACCAGTTGAAGGTCAAAGGAGCGCGATGTCCAAGTCTACTTTCAGGACCAGGCTAATGAGCATTATGAGTTATTCTCCAGTAATCGGCCCATTTGGGTTGATCAGAAGAATGCTCTTGCAGTGGTTATGAACCTGATGAACAGGATACTGTCATCCTTACCTGCAGGACAGTTTGTGGATAGTTTTTCATATTACTGTATTTAATGTACTCTTAGTAGTAGGAGAATAATAATGGAGCAGTTTGAGGGCTACTATTGAGTCCAAATGTCTGAAGAAAAGAAGCTATATGCCCATGTTCGAGTAAGTGGTGATTATGGATGGTGTCCTGATATCAACGTTGTATAGTCTCTGTCATGATAGTTAGCAGCGAGCAGTTAGCATCTCAGAAGACATTGTCAGCAAATAAGAGGATTGGAGCAAGTCGACCGAACACGATATGACTCCCCATCAATCAGAGAGTGAATAAAGATTTAAATCTTGAGGACCAGTGTTGTGAGCGAAGGTCTAGATCGTTTTTACGCCTGCACCTATGATAGAGATAGGTTTGTGGAAGCGTTCTCTAAGAGTAGCTCTTCCGTTGACAAAATCCTGACTAGGAAAAGATTGAACTCTTCGAATGCCTTCGTTCAGCCAGAGGGAACTGTGGGCATATCTATTTCCATGAACTAAAACAATAGATTCAGTAATCTTAGCACCAGTGCTTACTTTTACCATACTCCAGGAAAATCGATTGTGCTTATAAGAGTTTTGTAGATTTGTGATGCGTCCGAGTACAGAGGGACTAGGTTGTGTTGTTGATGCACAGTATAGCAAGATAAGAACGATACGCTCTATGCTTCTCGACGGTTTAAATGAAGCAGACGTGCTAACTAATCTCTAACCCAGTTAGATTTGGAATTAAAGCTAACAATTAGTATCCTTAGTAGGCTCTTACTAAGCTTTGGAGCATCATCTGTTTGGAGATTGTTTTCATATATTCTTACACAAAAGAGACTCATAGGAAGAGTTTAAAATATACTCTCTGGACAGGAAATTGAAGCATAAACTTAAGCAGACGGAGATGGATCTTAAGTTGAATCAACAGTAGAAAAATGACAATGTCTCCATATGTGAATGTAATCAGTCTAGGTAAGACGAACGTGGTATAGTTTGATGCTCTAAGCAGGTGGAAGTCCGATGAGGTTGTCTAGGAGAATTTATCCACTGGCCCCTCGATGAGACGGATTGCTGCTTCGATGAATTTAGGAAATCCTGAGGCTGCTATAATGAAATTAGTCAAGACAGGTGGACTATTGCATCTTCCAAGTACACCACTGAGCTTATAAGTAAATGATATTTGTACGCCTGAAATAGTTTCGCAAAAGTCTCCAGAAGATAAGCAAGAGGAGTGTAGGTAGATGAACTGAAATTGATTTAGTTAAGACAGATGAGGGCACTTGTTTAAGAAAGATAGAATGTGTGTGCTTGTGTATTTACTCTTAAGCAGCTATTTAGAGGAATCACACAGTTCAACCTATGCTAGTGCATCCAACCACAGTATAGAAAGCATGTATACCGGACAATGTAGCAGAGAATCAGTATCCTGTTGTGTCCTAGTAATGTTTGGACTTATGCATGAACTTTCTCTCATTTCCAAAATCTTATGCTCTAATACCAACTTGTCACACCCCCTCCTAGATTACCCTCTTAACCTGAAAGGTAACATGACTACAGTAGTTACCAACCCTTTTTCTGGCACTTACTGCCTAACCTACATTCAGAACCTGTATAGAAACCTTAATATACATATACAACTTTTAACCATCAACATTTACATAACCAGAACCATCAGAGTATTCACATTCATAACCATAGGGTTTCACAACATATAAGATATAACTAAAACATATGTACAGAACTAGATGCAGTGGGTCCCAAAACATAGTTACTAGTCCCTGAAAACCCTCCCCTAACATGTGTACATTATATATAGATGTTCACCAAGGTTCTTCACTTCTCAGTTATGTCCTCGGGTGACAGAGCAGCAGCAGAATCAACTTTGGGAACTTGACCACTACCTGGGGGTGGAAAAACATTTAGAAACGGGGTTAGCTAATTGCTCAATGAGTGACTTAAATAAAACTGGAATCTCATGCTTAAAACATTAACATAAATATTTAGGGTTTAAATTGGAAAACATATCAAGCAACTTTTCATAAATCATAAAGCATAAAACATAACATTGTTTCCCTTTGTAGAACTTACTGAACCTTAGTTGAGAATGAACATCTATCACTCTAATTCCCAACATCAAGCCATAGCCAGAATAGACCCTACTTCGATCTTTTCATACTGAACTATGACCAGGAGAGACCCCTACGTCGATCTCTTTATTGAACTACCTACGTGCACGTGGTGTTTAATAAGTATTGTCAACACCTTAAGTACATTTACTTGGATACATTCCTTACCTTCAGTATCCGGCTCACTTAAGCTATCAAGTTCTTAAAGAGAATTAATAAAAATAGTTTTCAAATATAGCGTAGAAATCTCTTTAGGATTGAAGGAAATCAGACATGAGGATTTCTTTGAGCAGCGGAAGGATTGTTCCAAATTCCATTCGAAATTGAACACAAACAATTATAGTCTTAAAACGGAACTAATAGGTCATGCAACAATTAGCAATTATAGCATGCTAACAAGATAATCAAGGGATAGAGTATGCACTTTGAAGAACCATTCTTCAAAATCCCTCGATCGATCTACAAGCGTTCACAGAACAGCAACTCAGCCCTCGAACGCAACGAATGGAACAACAACATGATCAACAGCACGAACACAGTGATCACGAACCCAACGAATGGACTCCAGAACCTTGAAATCAATCGAGTTGAGTGAGGACACCACCACAATGGTTACCTTGATATTCTCGGTCTGAGAATCTAGGTATTGTGGGCTATGTATGAACTTGGTTAGAGGAAGAGACTAGAGGAACAACAATCGTGTAGACGATTGAGCAAGTAGAAGATGACACAGTCTATCGTATAAATGATGTGCTCAATTGTATAGAAGATGGCAGCATATCGTATAGATAATGCCACGTGATCGTTTAGCTACGACCAGCTGAGTGAACTATCGTATAGTTAAACTCCACGATCATTTAATCTCTCTACTAGCTATTGCTTAGTGAAACACTTTCACTTGATAGCTTTACCGTGAGTCATTTTCCGAAAGTAGCAACTCTCCTAAAATAGGAAACATTTTTCCTTTTATCTCATGACTACCATAAAACTACTAATAACCTCCCACTCAATTGGTTATTAGAGAAAAAGAGATAATTATCATATAATTAATATTATTATAAATAAATATGATAACCAACTTACCATATTATAATTATAACCTATCGTTTTAATATTTCATCTCATGAAACATATAAACCATAGTTCTTTTTCTTTTTTATGGTACTTAATGTAAATCATATTTACATTAATTCTCCACTTGATGTATCTCATACATCATACCAATTATATCATATATAATTGAATTTCCTCTTGTCAATTTGAACATTTCAAATTAACCCCAATAATTGATTCTCAACATGAATCCATTGAGCTACCAAGGGGACCTTATGAACCTGTAGCTTGAAGCTCCAACGGTACGTGAATAACTGACTAAACTCTTTAGTTATGGGATCTACCATCCGTTAACTATCGGGCGCTTCACTAAAGACCAACAATTGCACTCTCATCACTATAGATATATTTTCTGTCCATATCAACAAATCAATAGTGCGATAACCCTTCACAGATCGTTCATAAGTACAGCTAGGCTAATTTACCATTTTTTCCTGGTAGTTATATTTAACTCCTTAAATACCATTGATCCCTCTAATGAACATAAGTCATAGTCCTATTATGACTGAGTCTTCTCTTCCAAAGAGAGACTGTGGCCACTACGTTCATGACCTGGAATCAGCCCTTAAGGGAGCAATCTATCTACTTATGTCACACTCCCGTCTCTAGCCTTTGCCCCCAAGACCTAGAAGGGAGTGTGAGGTTACACTAGTAGTATTCCAAGACAACATTTAAATTTAACAT
>NW_024063726.1:1457-5202 GCF_009727055.1 Benincasa hispida | reverse complement strand
CCTCTCCTTGCTGGTTTATGGCCCATGAGACCCATACTTCGGCTTCTCCTTCAAAACTACCTACGTGCGCATAGAGGTTTCTATGTACCGTCAACACCTTAGGTATATTTATTCAAATACCTTTCTTACCATTAGTACTCCTCTTCATTCTTTAGAAATATCAATGCATGTACTTTGGCAATCTTAGGTATATAAACATAGTGCATCAAGCTTCACTCAACCTTAGTTTTAACCCTAATGCATGCCATACTTGGAAAATAAGATGGCTTAAATCGTGTAGAACTAGCTTGTAAAAACTATTAGCATGCGTTAGATATGGAAAACATACTTAGAGAACTCATATATTAGTAACATCATGTGTTGATAAACATTCATAAGCATTAGCAATTCCAAACTATCCTTCTAGCCTACGAGAAGATATGACTGACTCTATCCTTAGTTGAGAGTCAACTACTAGATTTAACTCTCAACGTCAACCTTAGTCGGGGAGAACGCTTTTTCTCAAACCTTCAACGTCAACCTTAGTCGGGGAGAACCTTTTTGCTCAATCCCTCAACGTCAACCTTAGTCGGGGAGAACCCTTTTGCTCAGTCCCTCAACGTCAACCTTAATCGGGGAGAACCCTTTTGCTCAATCCCTCGACAACGTATTACCTACGTGCATGTGGTTATAACTGAGTACCGTCGTACCTTAGGTACTTAACTAGGATACTTTCTCATTGTCTTTCAGTATCCGTCATATAACTAGTCACAAACATTTAGTTGAACACTAAGTCTTAGTGCTCAAATCATCATACTAGTTCATCATGAAAACGGAGTTACTAAAGCATCTTGAAAGTATTTGGACAAGATAACATATTTAAACCAAGTAAATTTCCATGGAAAACATGCTTTACTTAGCATGAGAAATAGCTTCAAACATATGTTGCTTGGCACCTCATTTAAACACTTAGCATGAGAAATAACTTCAAAGAAATCATATTTTCTAAATCATTAAAACATTAAATCAACACATAGTCACTCACAGCTCGTCGGGACTCTTAACGGTTTATACGCCTTTCCTAGCTCTTCTTGGCCTGAAAGGACATAATTCCTGAATAAACTACTTAGAATTCTTAGCAAAATACCTCAGATAGTTCATTTACTAATGGAACTTTCATCAACAAAGACAACATTGCTAGCGAGATAATCATCATGAGTGAATTGATCCTCATGAGCGAGATCCGCATGAGCGAGATCCTCATGAGCAAGACCCTCCTCATGAGCGAGATCCTCATATGCGAGATCCTCCTCATGACCGATTAGGCTTTTCCTAGCAAACTTTCATTCTAGCGATATTCATCCCAATTTCTAACGAGATTTCCTTCTTGAGTGAGATCCTCAGCACAAAATTAGCTAGATTTCCCTCATAAGTGAGATCCTCATTCTTATTATCTCGCTATAGCTCTCCACGCTGAGCTGTGTGCTTGTTCTTCCCAAGTAGTTGTCTGCTTATACACCAATTCTCTGTTAAAACTTCAAAAATTCATAACTCAAAATTCAGACCTCTTTTAAAGGAATTTCCTTCTACAAACGTGTTTAAAATTGAGTAACTTTCTTACCTCAAAATTTCAGCCAAAAATTCCATATGGTTTGGCCTGGAGCTTCAAATCTTCACCTCGGGTTCTGATTAATCCGCGATTCTGCCTCTTTTGCAATTTCCTCACTTTTTATTCTTCTTCTCCTACAATCTTTATCCGGCAAGACAATCTCAAAAACTAGATTCTCCCAACTTTCAAATGGTACTGATTTCACTAAATTTTCTCATGTAGATTGTTAAAACCAAACTTTTGAAATTCCTTTTTCTTTTAATCTTCCTGCCGACTCCCGAGTTCAAGGATTAATCGCCACGTCACCTCATATTTAATGCCTCCAACCAAACCAATAAGTGGGCTTTCCTATTTAATATGTTTTTCTTTTCCTTTCTCAACAACTCCTATAAATAACATGGTTTCTCACTTATTAGATATTTAATATTTCATTTCTTTGGCTAAACATACTTTTCTAGGAAATTTAGAATTCAGGGTTTACACTTAGCTACACAAAAGCTTATTTCTTCTTGCTTCCATCCTCTATCCCTCCTAAAACATGGCTTCATTTAATTCATTAGAAGACATCACATTACTTACTCTTACTTAAAGTAGTTAGGGTTCGAGTTTTACAAATTCTTCCCCTCTAAAAGAAATTTCGACCTCGAAATTTGCTCGAACCTACTTATAACTTAGACTTTGACAACATCCTTTGGTCGTAAACTTTACAACCTTCTTCTTTTCTATCTTTTTTCCCCCTTTTTTTACTATGCTTTCGTTGTGCTACTCTGATATTAACTTTGTTCATATTAAATAATACTAGTATGTATGAACAACTTGGTCATCATAGTTCACTATATTTGTCACATCCTCTAATGACTCTTCTATTTTCCATTGAGTAATAGTATTTTTTTTTTCTAGGGTGGTCCTTTTCCATTTCCTAGCAACACCACTGGAACATTCTTTTCCAGTTGTCATACCTTTGAATTACTTGCTAGTTGTGAAATCAATATTTGTGTCAACTAGACTTCTTGACCTAACCGAGGGCACTCTTATTAGGATGTCCTTTCTATCCATACTTGGGAGAAAATATTCTTTCTACTATAACATTTCCCAATTATGGCTTACCATATTGTATACATAAGGTTTTCTTAATTGCACTAGTCCCTAGCTCAGTAACCATTCAAACTTCGAACTATTACTTAGAACATCACCAGATCTGGACCTTTTCCTTTTCATCTTCTGCTGACCATTTGTTCCTTATTTTTTATACTCAACGTACCCCTGTTACACTTCGAGCTCACTATTGCTCATCTTTTTCCCTTCTCTTAGGATTAATCTGACTAGGACTTCCTCTAGATTACATCCTTTCCTCGAAATTCACTAGAATAGACTTCACGTTTTCCACTAACCTCTGAGCAAACCTACTATACATTCTATTCTAGTGAAAAGTCTATGTTTACCTATGTGACTCCCGACTTCCACTCAAATACCGGTAGTGGATTGAATAATCCTGCCAGCTTCTGCTTTCTAGATTTCACTTATTGACGAATCAAACATCACATGGTACCTTTTTTATTTTGCTAGACTATGCCTTAGTCTATTAGTCTAGAGTGGCCGTTTTATTCACTCCTTATCACTCTTTACTATATTACTACTTAACTGGGAAGGAACCCTTTTGTTCACCTCCTAAACATACTTTGCATATTTAGTTGAGAGATAACCTTTACTCAATTCCTTAACATCTATCCATAGTTAGTGTGGAGTGATGTCGACACTACCAATAACAACTTTTCTTTCATCATGTGATTCTAGTTTAAGTACCGTCATGTCTTAGGTACTACTGCTCAGATACCTTCTCCATGTCCTTTAGTATCGAGCTATTCAATTTTTAAGACTGAGCTTCAGTACCTTCTCTATGTACTACTATTATTATGCCACTCACACTCCACTTGCATATTCTTATATTTCAACGACTTAGTTGCCCAAAAGCATTCTATACTAATGCATCCTCATGGTCATTGAAAAGCATGGCATAAATATAACATTAATGTGAGATGCATTGCTTGGTAACTATTTGAGAATAATTGTCATAAATAGCTTTCAGTAAACATGCATTGCTAAACATTCATAAGCTTTAGCAGTTTACTTAGAACATTTAAAGTATCTAGAGTCACT
>NW_024063726.1:0-1187 GCF_009727055.1 Benincasa hispida | reverse complement strand
AGTTTTTTTGAAACATCCGCCTCTACCTTCAACTAGTGGTAACCTGATCTCAAATCTATTTTAGAGAAAATTGTGGCTCCCTTTAACTGATCAAAGAGATCACCTATACCAAGCAATAGGTACTTGTTCCTGATCGTCACCTTGTCTAACTGCTTATAATCTATACATAACTGAGAGTACCATCTTTCTTCTTGATAGAAGACTGGCGCCTCTCAAGGTGACACACTGGATCTAATGTAACCCTTATTTATTAATCATTACCTTATTCAGCTGCCTATAGTCGATACACAATCTAAGTGTATCGTCTTTATTTCTCCTAAACAATACTGGAGCTCCCCAAGGCAATACACTAGATCGAATGTGTCCCTTGTCAATTAACTCTTGCAGCTGAACCTTTAATTCTTTCAACTCAGTTGGCGCCATTCTACACAGTGTCTACGATATAGGAGTTGTTCCTGGAATTAAGTCAATAGTAAACTCCACCTCTCTGTCGGGTGGTAATCCGATAGTTCTTCAGGAAATACATCCCAAACTCATTTACCACGGGGACATCTTCTGGGTTCAGCTTTTTTCCTTGAGCAACCCCTATGTGAGCTAGATAGGCTTTACATCCCTTGCTCAACAGCTTCCGAGCTTTCACTGCTGATATCAGATTCCCTGCGGTTAATATTTTGATTCCTGTCAGCATTGCATCCTGGCCATTGGATTTTCTAAGCACTACCTCATTCTTGTAAAAGTCTACTGAAGCACGATACTTACTTAGAAAATCCATCCCCAGAAGAGCATCAAACTCCAACAGCTTTAAAGAAAGTAAATCAGCATAGAAGTTCTGACCATTGATCAGTACCTCACAATGATTATAACATTTATCCACTATTATCACATCTCCCAAAGGGGTAGAGATAACTAACTCTCTAGGCATAGGCTCAACCAACCTATCTATATTAGATGCAAACATGCTAGATATAAATGAATGTGTGGCACCAGGGTCAAATAAAACATATGCAGACTATCTACATAATATGACATTATCGGTCACAATATCTGGAGACTTCGCTGCCTCCTGGTGTGTCACGGCATACACTCACCCCTGCTGCTAGGGTCAACCTATAACATTCTTCTGCTTGGCACCACTTAACCCTTCACCTCGATTCCCAGCGTCCTTTGGTTGGTTAACTATCTGGGAG
>NW_024063725.1:0-2949 GCF_009727055.1 Benincasa hispida | reverse complement strand
TTTAATCCTTGGTAGAAATTCTCCATCTGTAAGCAGTCTGGTAAGCCGTTGTGCGGGCAATCTCTTATCAGCCTCGTAAACCTCGCCCAAGCATTGTTGAGTGATTCGTCAATTTCCTGTTCAAAATTTGTAATTAACTTCCTCCTTCTTGCGTTCTCTGTTGGAGGGAAGTATTTCTTTATGAACTTTTCCATGACTTGTTCCCACGATGTTATCTCTTCTAGTTCAAGAGAATAAGCCTATTTTCTTGCTTGATCGCATAAGGATAATGGGAACAATGTTAGTCGAACCTCCTAGGTAGAGATATTTGGGAATATAAAAGTGTTGCAGATTTCAATAAAACTCCTGAGATGGGCATTCGGGTCCTCACCACGCTTTCCACCAAACTGTCTGGTCGTTTGAATCATATGCAACATAACCAGTTTCATTTCAAACCTCGATCCGTCTAGTGCTGGCCTTATAATTCCTAGGGAGAAATCGTAGTGGTTGGGTGACGCATAGTCCCAAATGGGTCTATTGTGGTCATTTGCCAGGAAGATGGGGTTGGCCATTATATTATTTGCATTTGTTGCTGCCTTCTTTTCTGGTTGTTCCGCCATTCTTGGAGTTCTGTCTTGTTGTAGGTGTTTGTCTTTCAATCTTCATCAGAACGTTCTTTCAATCTTTGGGTTGTAATTCACCAGAGATTGAAAGCCGTAAAGAAAATCAGAAAATTACAGTTAGCACAATGTATTGTCGAAGTCCCCGGCAACGGCGCCAAAAACTTGATGCATTATTTTATGCGATGAAATAATGGTAGGGATTACGTTGATGGAAAATGTGTTGAGAATACAAGTTTTCTTAGTAAGATCCAAGTATAAATCCTACTGAGTTTCCTGGTAAGCCCAGGGTCGAACTCAGGGACTAAGAAAAACAATATGCAATGGTAATTTTTAGATTATTTTGCGGTAACAGTTAAATCAATGGTTTGGTTCGTTTTTTGTTTAAGGTATAAAAAGTATGCGGCGGATTTGAGAAAAGAGTAATTATGCGACAAATACACTGAGTATGGTGGAAGTGATACAGTTGAGCAGTTTATGCAGTAAGCACTGACAAGTAGGTTGGTATACTTTTTTCGTCATGTTTCTTTCGATTTTTAGAGGATAAACTGGAGGGGTGTGATAAAAATCCTTACTCAGAATCAAGAACGATAATGACAACAATTAAGTGTATCTATACATAGTAAAAGTTAGTTGGAACTTTATTCTAACTGCTTATTTTCGCGGATGCTACGATGTAACTATGGTTAAAATTTCCTCCTCGAAAATTGTTGTAAAAACTCTTGACTCCCTTTTTGTGCTCCATGCTATTAATTTCGATGCCTAATAGTATCAAACTCGATCCATTCGCCATCATTTGGTTTCTGAAGGGATGTAGAAGGACCCCAAGTTAAGATATTGCCGGTACGAACTATTCTTGCGTGATTTAGTGTTACTCAACATCTCTGATACGCGCCTTATCTTTCTCTCTCATTCCTTAACCGTGTGAATAGTTTATTGAGAAATTAAAGAGAAAATCAAGGGTAATATGTTATTAGCAGCGCTTCTCGTAATAGTGCCTCTTATCAAGTGCAAACACACTAGCATCATAGCGACATTAAATGCTATAAGCCATCTGCGATAGTGCCAAGAGTTTATTCACGTGTGTAGAAATTCTCGCAAATCCTGTTAACACTCTCAGTGTGCTGTGTAAGCAGCAGGGCGTCTGTGTCGCGGCGCAAATAGCTGAGTTATTAGCCACAACGTAATTCAACTTTATACCCATCTGCGGCACAAGACGCTATGCTTAATTCTGCTCCCGCATCCTTGTAGATAGTGAGTGAGAGTCTATTAAGTCCAGAACTTATCCTGACTGATAAGAAAGGCAAAAAAGACTTTAATAGATTATCAACGTAAGAATACTTCTGTAATTAATATTGCATAGTTGACTTACGGTGTTCAGCAGTTATTGTCATACCATGTTTGAGATGAGTATAGAAGTGAGGAAGATTTTTCATGATTCACAAGATCGTGATCACTCAATTTCCAATTTCACCACCACATTGAGATAGAACTTGTTCCCATACGATATGCATGTTATGGCAGTCCTTCTAACCTTTTACCGTTTATAGAGAACATAAAACCCATCCTCTTTCTCTTTGCTCTTCCTCCTCTCTCGGATCTTGGGCTTTTGATATTAGTTGAGCAGAAGTGAGATGAGTGGAGAGCAAAAATGTAGTTGAGTCTCTCTTTACTTGCAAATTCCTCACTATGTTTCAGAGATTCAATTTGTGGGAATTTATATTAGGTGAGTGAAAGTTGTGTGCCAGCGTATGTTTCTAAATCAACTCCTATAGTTCGTTCCACTCTGTGGCAGTCCTAAAGATTTGTGTCCTGCGTTTACCGCCTTTTCCTCAACCATAACTGTCGTGACGATCTCCTGTCATATGTCACAATCACAGATCCTTTCCATCTTCTTCAATAACCTGGCGATTTCTTGTCTTCGTTAGTCCGTTTGGTCCTCCTTCTATCTAATATCCTCAGTAGAGAGATAATCGTAAGTGTCGCCAACTGTGGTGAGGTTTGATTAAAAAGCCATTAGCCTTGCCTCCACAATGGGTTCTATTGTGGTGCAAATTTTATACGAAGGGCCAGATGGGGATGGGGAATATGCGGCCGATTATATTATATTTGCATTTGTTGCTGCCGTTTCAGTCCGTTTTAACTTCTGTTCCGCCATTCGCTCTGGAGTTCTTAAGTTTTGTGGTGAATAGCGTTACGTTATTGGGTCTGTTTCCGTCTTTCATATTCATTCATCTGAACCGCTCCTTTTCGAGATTTCTCTCTGGGTCGTAAGTGTTCACCAGACGTATTGAACACAGGAAAGGTGTGTGCGTCATTTAAAGATAAATAATTTATATTTTCTCTTTGA
>NW_024063724.1:0-29129 GCF_009727055.1 Benincasa hispida | reverse complement strand
ATTTGAACTTGATCCACATTTATGTCACTACATAAAGTTCAAACTACATTAAATAGCCTCAGGACCTTAGTTTATTGAATTCAAGATTTCAATTTCAATAACAACTTTATCAAAAAACAAAATAGAATATGTTTATTAATTTATAAACTACGAGTTTTAGGACATAAAATCCAACAATTCATTCATTACTAATATATAACTTTTATATAACAAGTAATGAGCTAAGCATACATGCTTACATACATCCTTATATTGTAACATTTATATAAAGATGATGCATGGATATTTTTTAATGCATGCATATATTATAACTCTTATATTATATGATGCATAAGCATGTTTTAAGTAATTTAATCATGCAAACTACTAGATTATAACACTTATAATATAAAGATGATGCATGAAAAAATGCATAACTTATGGTGGGTTTTAAAACTATATAACATACATTATGGCATATAATATAAACATACATCACATGTATATTCAATTAAAGTTGATGGACCAGGATAATATGCCTCAAAACTGGAAGAAAAAAGCTAACTATTACAAAAGAATCGAGTCAACCGGTTCAAATAGGTGAACCGGGTCTTAAACTGCCCACTCGAAGCCTTGTCACTTGATCGTGTAGCAACTCCTTCAGATCGTCGAGTAACACACATCGAGTATAAACAATCGTGTATCAATGATCGTGTGGCTAAGGACTATGCGATGAGCATGAAAGTCCACGCGATCGTGCAGTGCATATCGAGTAACGCATGGCATGCGATCATGCAGCCAACGACTATGCGATGAGCATGATTGTGTACACGATCGAGTAGCAAGCATCGAGTATCATATACCAAGTGATCGTGTAGTTAGTGACTATGCGATCAACATGATATCCTACACGATTGTTTAGTGTGCATGCCTTGCGTCGAGTATCATATACTCTACGATCGTTTACCCAGAGCATCTATGCGATCAAGTAGCCAACACAACATGATCGAGTAAACTCTTTACTCGATTGTGTAGCATTAGCTATACGATCGTTTAGCAAATACTCATGATCGAGTAGAACATTACTACACGATCACATAACCAAATCTAAACGATCGTTTAGCTTGGGCTACATGATGCGACCATCGATTCATCTTCTCCCTCGAAGCGAACAATAATTCCTTGCGTTTGAAGCTTCATCACGCACGACTCAAACAAACAAAAAACGAATACAGACTCGATTGTAAGTCAATAATGCCCAAAAACATAGAGGCTCTTACATATTAACATTTGTAAAAGTAAAGAAAGCTTTAAATAGAGGAAATTATCCCGAAACATCCATCAACAACATCCACAAACACACTTAACACTTAAACGCATTGCAGAATACTTAAAACCCACCAAGACTGTAAATGAAATTCAATACAACAATGGAATTTGGAAATTAGAACATCCTAGCTCTGATACCAATTGACAGAACTCTAAAGCTAGAGAACCTTTGAGCAGAAGAGGATCGTTCCAAACTCCATTCTGAAAGAACTCAAACATTTACAATCATACTAAACAGATTATGCATTAATCAATAAATTACAGCATGCTTCTTGAAATAAATACAAAAGATAAGAGAGACAAAATCTTTGAAGAACTCTTTCTTCACGTATATCCCCCGAACAAACTCGAACTCATTCGAACACCAGCAAGGAGTAAAACTCGATCCTCGAACAGAATCGGACACTACCACAAGATTGCCTTGGTATTCTTGGTGTGAGAATCCATGAGTTGTGGGCGCTGGCTTATTTTGGATTGAAGGAAGAGTTGGAGTGGAGGAGGAGATGGTTGAGTATACGATGACAGTCATGTAGCAGATGGAATCCTATCGCATAGACTCAATACTCGATCATTGAGAAAAGAGTACTATCGTGTAGTAAACTCGATCTTTTTGTCTAGTCATTCGATGGCTAATAGTGTCAATCATGTGTCGTGTGAGATTTTGAAATCTATTTCCTTTTATCCAGCAATTGCCATAAAACTGTCTCCACCTACTAAGGTCAGGTATTAAGAAAAAGAAATTTAATTATCATATAATTAATAAATTATAAATAAATACAAGAACTAACTTATCATATTATATTTATAACCTATAGTTTTAATATTGCATCATATACCATATATAAACCATAGTTATTTTTCTCTTTTAATTAAAAAACTAAATTTACAGTAAACATTAATATATGCATTCATAAACAAATTACAACATGCTTTTTATAAAGAAAAAGAGTTCAAAAGATTAACCTTTGAAGAACTTTTCTTCTTGTAAATCCCTCGAATAATCACGAACTCAAACACAGCAACAAACTTGAAGACTTTCTTCAAAAACTTTATGAACCAAGACAGACACTACCACAAGGAGCCTTCGATATTCTCAGAGTGAGAGTCTAGGAGTGGTGGACTCTGGTTATTTTAGTTTGGAGGGTTAGTTTGACTTTGGAGGAGCAGGAAGATTGAGAACACAGAATATTTCTATTCTTCAATCATCTAGATTGCCTTGTCATGTAATCTTGTCTCTTCAGGAAGAAAAGAAAACTATTTTCTTTTATCCCATTTGCCACAAAAAATCAATTAACCACTCAATAAGGTAGTTGGAAAGCAAATAGGAATTATTATTTAAAATAATAAAATAATATAAATAAATATGATAACTAACTTATCATATCTTATTTATATTAAACTATATGTTATATCAAATATATCACATAGCCTATAGTTTTAATATTGTATCATATACAATTTAAACTATAGTTCATTTCTCCATTTTATGGCATTTAGTATAAATCATATTTATATTAAATTTATTTGAATATTTGAATATTTATATAAATCACATTCATAGAAAATATATTTGAATCTCATTCAAATATTTATTTCCTCCAATTAAACTATAATGCATCAAATACTTTATAAACAATTATATCATATATAATTGAATCAATTTAATTATACCATATACAATTAAATTTTCTCTTATTAATTTGAACAATTCAAATTAACCCAAAAATTGATTCTCAACTAAATCCTTTTGAGCTACCAATGGGACCTTATAGACCTGCAGTTTGAAGCTCGAACGGTACGTGAATAATTAATTAAACTCTTTGATTACATTGTCCACCATCCATTAACTATCGGGTACTCCACTAAAGACCGACAACTGCACTCTTCATACTACAGATATATTTTTGTGTCCATTGGATATAACCAATCAACAGTACAATTACTTTTCACAAATTGATCGTAAGTGTAGTTGGACCAAATTACCGTTTTGCCCCTATAGTTACATCTAACTCATTAAGTACCACTGATTCCTCTAATGAACAATAGATGATAGTCCCACTATGACTAAACCCTTCTCGGGCCAAGAGAAGGTGTGGCGCCACATTGTTTAAGCTCCAAAATCAGTCCTAAAGTGAGCAATTTATCCCCTCTTCATCGGGGAAGGAGTGGATTCTATCTTGTGTAGCTGAGTTCCCAGCTCCCCAAAAAGATGAATCCCCAAAATGGTAAGCTTTTTTAGTCGACGATCTGGCCACTCTCACCCATGCAAATCAAAGGACTGCCCTCATAGGTAGGAGTTCACAACTCACTCAGGATTAAGGTCATGTTACCTATGGTCATCCTAGTGAAATGAAAGTTTCAATTATGAACAGTGTTATATAACAAGACTAAACATTTCGTGGTCCAATCTTATACAAACATCTTTGTATAGAATATCCTCGTGAAGACATGAATGATCAGGATCAAAATATTTTTAGTACTTTACAACATTTGTAACATCTATAAAGTGGACCACACTCGTAGTGTCACAAGGATAAGGTATCACTTCTTACCCATATACAACATACCATTTAAGTTATCACTTAAAGCACGATCCACTTGTATGTCTCCACATACATGTTTATGTTACAACAATAACCATGGATCTTAGTTTATTGGTTTGTGGTTAATGCAACTAAAATATCAAATATTTCATAGACTGAAGTGAATAAAATATAATATATTATAAATCATAAAATGTTTGTTTATACAAGTGTTTACAACCTATAGGACTTTACGAGATTTAAGGCATCAATCCCAATACACTATGCTCTAGCTGCAACATTGCAACGTTGCACAGAGCATCGCGATGCTGCAGGCAGCATAGCATTAAACTACGACTAGTAAAAAGGCAACGTAACGACGCTGTTATCATGCATCATTATGTTCCGAACATGAGGTGAGCGCACTGAGACGGTCTAGACCAACAGTTCGTAGCTTCCATCGGATCAAGTCAACGGTTCTTCCTATTTTTAATTATTTTTCTAATGATTATATTTTATTTATTAAATTAATATAATTTTTAATATTAATTTAATTAATGTTTTAAAAAGCCAATCCCAGTCTAAATTGTTGCTTTTAAATTATGCATGTGATGCTGGTTATTTTTTTTACTATATATGCCATAATTTATGTCATACAGAAAAATTCCACTATAAGATATATATTTGTTCATGCATCATTTTAATATAAATGCCATATTATAAAGTTGCATTATTTATGAAGCATGCTCATGCATCATATTAGATAAATGTTATTAAGTGTGAATGCATGCATAAATAACATTTCCATGCATCATTTAGTTATAAATGTTATAATATATAGTTTAGATATATGGATGGATGTTGTTTATTTTTTTTCATTACCTTAATATGTAATTATTATGTATGTAATGTAATGAAAATGAATTACATGATACACTTTAGTGAATTATAATTGTTATAATTTTCAAAATATGTCATTAGATGCATGTGTAGGTTTTAATTTTTTCATTTATTCTTTATAATAGTTATAAGTTAAATGAAATTAGAAATAAAATCTATAATAAAGAGTTGCAATGCTAACATAGGTTAATTTTTTAAATAGTTTAAAATTTATTTCATGTTAGACCTATGTTTAATAAATTTCTAATACGATTAGAAATTGCTTTAATCTTTAATACAGTTTAATGGGATTCAATTATTTTTTTAATAAAAGATTAAATTTGTAACAAATGTATCTATAAGGGATCTCTGTCTAAGAAAAGTTCTATCTAGGTTGGGTATTTAAGTTGGTGAAAATGAAACACTCTTACCTAGTAACTGACCTGGAAGGTGAATTAGATAGAATTGATACAAGCATGTAACGAATGATTAAAGTTTGTTAAAGAGTTTAATGAACAATAATAATCAACATTGTTAAATTATCCAATGTAAATGAAACTTTGGGCAAAGTTAACAAACATTTAGTAAAAAATTGTTAGCCGAATTTTCCTAAGTTAATCAACGTAGGTAGAATGCTTAGTGAGAGGAAAACGCTGTATATGATGCTTCAGTTTTCTTTCACGTTTTTCCTATATAGTTCACACCATGAGATCTATGCTTGGCCTTGAGACATCTTTGCTTGTATCTCCCTAAGGGTGATGTTTTCATAGGTCAATAACAAGGTGAGTGGAGAGTGTATTCATAGTAAGTGGGAGAGGGATGTGTGTCAACACATCCCATGGTCTCTTTCAGTAGTTTGTAGTAAACCTTCATGCTCGGCCTCGAGACACCTTTCGTTGTGTCCCCCTATGGATGGTATTTGTATGAAATTTTACTCAAACTCCAGAAATAGATAGGATTGCTTTAGTTGTTGCCCCAATCAGTTTATCCCTACGGTTGGCTCATTGGGGCGAAACTCTAGAATCTAAAATGAAGGGTTACACTTACAAGAAAATGTTAAGTAAGTTAACAATTTCTAGACCAAACAATGGTGACTAATAATTACAGGAATAAGAGTTATTCTAGTATAATTATTAGTAGAGATTTTCTCAATTCAGTGAAAGGGTAATTGATCACCCTACAGTTGTTTTCACCCTACCTCACTGAAGTATCATTGAAAAATAGATGTCACGCAGGATACACTAGATTTTTGCTAAATTGATCGATTTTTCAGTTGGGTAATGCTTTTAATAACTAATATATATAAAATGTATAGTTTCAGCAATTCATTATGGTAAACTCTACTTTAAACCTGCTTTATGTTGATAAGTTAAACAACAATAATTATACAAGTTGGAAAAATACTATTAATACTGTACTCATTATCGATGACCTGCGATTCATCCTGGTTGAGGAGTGTCCTCAAGTCCCAGCTGCTAATGCATCCCAAAATGTTCGGGAGGCATATAAGCGCGATGGGTCAAGGCGAATGAAAAGGCCCGAGCGTATGTTTTGGCCAGCTTGTTTGAAGTTTTGGTAAAAAAGCATAAGTCCATGCTCACGGCTCGTGAGATCATGGAGTCCTTAAGAGAAATGTTTGGACAACCGTCCACACAACTCAAGCATGAAACTTTCAAGTTCATTTTCAATGCTTGGATGAAAGAAAGGACATTAGTTGATGAACATGTTCTAGATCCTCTTTAACAGAGACGAGATGAACGATCTGTTATCGATAAGGCCAGTCAGGTTAGTTTCATCTTATAAACTTTACCTGAAAGTTTCATTCAGTTCTATAGCAACACTGTCATGAATAAGCTTGACTACAACCTTGAAAGAGTAAAATAACATGTAGCGGAAGTATCAAGGATCCATAAGCATTACAATTTACTAATTTTGTCAAAAACTAAAGTATGCTATATAAAAAAGTGGGTTTACAGATCATACCTTTGATGAACTCTCAAAGAAAACGTGTGTACAGCAGCAGTATTCACTTGATATCACCGTGAACCACCTCAAAGCCTTCTCTACTATCCTCTTGGAGCTTTAGGCAGAAGGTGCAGACTTGTGGGACTCAAAGACAGCTTGAAGATGTGAAGAACCAAGAAGAGCTCACAGCAGCCGATAAGAAGAAGACAGTCTCTTTTCACAGAAATTTTTTTCTATAGAATTATGCATTCCTTTTTCTTAAATGACTCCAAAATTCTTTAATATATTGTAGATGAACATGCAAAGAAATGGAGTTTATGACTTCCAGCTCATGCTTGGAGAATCAATGAAGAGAGGATAATGGCCTTTGTGTGAGCATGAAGATGAAGATAATGGAAAAAACTCATTTTCCATTTTTGTGCAACATGCAACGAATTTTCATTTTCTTTTTAAAACATAAAATAATTTTAAAACCGTTTTAATTGAAAATTGGTTTTCTTAAATTAATTTCATAAATTAATTTAAAAAATTAATTAATATCAAATATGAAATAATTTTTGCACAATAATCATCTTCATATATTTAAATCATATTTAAATATATATTCTCTTGTTCCATTTAATTTGAACGTTTCAAATTAATTTCTCAAGCTACCCTAAAGCTTATCCATTTACGAGCTAGTAGAGGGACCTCGTGGACCTACAGATCATGGGTTCCAACGATTCGAGATTAATCGGTTAACTCATTAGTACGATCTAATCCCCATTCTTTACTAATGGGACACTCCACTATAGCCCATAGTTAAACTCCTCTCACTGTAGTTATATTATGTCCGCATGATTTAACCATAATTAGCAAGTCAACCCTCCACAGGTTGTTCGTAATAACGGTTGGATCAAATATTTGTTTTACCTTGAGATTACGTCTTATTCCTCAAGTCCCTACTGATCCTTTAATGAACAACTGGTTCGTGATCTAATCACTAAACCAAACTCTCTCAGCCTAGTGAAAGGGTGGGGCCCCTGTTCAAGGCTTGAATTCAGTATTGAGAGAGAGATCTTTCTCCTATTCCTAAATTGGGTAGGCGCGAACTGCGTCTTGCACCCTATGTCCTCAACTATCTATCCGGTTTTACCCCTGAAACGGGAGTCTTATTGAGCCGGCGTTGTTGAGCCAACCTCAACTATGCAAATCTAAGGGCAATCCCGTATAAACAGGAGTTCATAGTTAGCTCAGGATTATGATCGAGTTACCTAGGTCATTTAGGTGAAATAGTTAGTCTTAAATAGTGAACAACGTCATAAAGTAAAAGTGACTTATTTCTTGGTCCTGATCTATGCAAACTCATTGCATAGGACGCTCTCACTCCTCATGTCGTAACTTGTACAAATTAGGATCAGATAGTATGTAGCACTTTACAACTCTTTATAACAAGTATGGAGTAAGCCGCATCCAATGGTGTAACCAGAATAAGGAACGCAACCTCATTCATGTACCATAGATCATTTCTTGAACTGATTTACTCGAACCCGATCCACTCTTATGTCTCCACATAAAGTTCAAGTACTCATACAATAGTCATGAGTCTTAGTTCATTGGATTTAGACTTTCGTACAATTTATGAAATTAATAACAAGTATATTGATAATATAAGATGTTTATTATTTTACAAACTGCAAGTTTTTAGGACATAAAACCCAACAAACCTGACCACCCTTCTCAATGAGCTGCAGACATATCAATCCTTGATGAAAGTCAAAGAACAAAAATATGAGGCAAATGTCGTCTCGTCCTTCAAAGGGTTCCACAAAGGTTCAACCTCTAGAACGAAGTCTGCACCATCTTCTTCCGACACCAAAAAGTGGAAGAAGAAGAAGGGAGGTCAAGGGAAAGCTAACCCCACTGCTGCTTAAAGAGGCAAGAAGGACAAGGTTGCAAAGGGAATCTGTTTCTGTTGCAACAAGGGGAGACACTAGAAGAGAAACTGTCTCAAATATTTGACAGAAAAGAAGAAGGTCAAACAAGATAAATATGATTTACTTACATTGGAAACTTGTTTAGTGGAGAATGATGATTTTGACTTGATAATTGATTCAGGCACCACTAACCATGTTTTTTCTTCATTTTAAAGAATTAGTTCCCAGCGGCAATTGGAGACTGGTAAGATGATAATGCGAATTGGAATTGGACACGTCGTCTCAGCTGTGAAAGTGAGAGGATTCTATTTATGTTTACAGAAATCATATCTTTTGTTAGGCAATGTATATGTAATTCCTAACTTAAAAAGAACTTGATTTCTGTAAAATGTTTGTTAGAACAATCATATACTAAATTTTATTATGAATAAAGTGTTTATTTATAAAAATGGTGTTGAAATTTGTTATGCAAAATTATAGAGTAAAGGTTATGTGCTAAGGTCGTTGGCATCTAATGCCCTCCTTAATGCTGAAATGTTCAAAACTGCTAAAACACAAAACAAAAGACAAAAAGTTTCTCCTAAAGAAAATACCTAACTTTGGCACCTAAGATTATGTCACATTAATCTTAATAGGATTGAGAAACTGGTTAAGAATGAACTTCAAATTGAATTAGAAGAAAAAATTTTACTAGTATGTAAGTCATGCCTTGAAGGCAAAATAACTAAGGGGCCTTTTACTAGAAAAGGTAATATGGCCAAAGAACCATTAGAAATTGTATATTCAGACCTTTGTGGTCGTATGAATGTTAAGATAAGAGGAGGGTTTGAATATTTTATCACCTTTACAGATGATTATTCAAGGTATGGGTATATTTACTTAATGCGACGTAAGTCTGAAGCCCTTGAAAAGTTCTAGGAGTACAAAGCTGAAGTTGAAAATACATTAAATAAAACATAAAGACACTTTGATCTGATCGAGGTAGAGAGTATATGGATTTAAAATTTCAGAACTATTTGATGGAACGTGGAATTGTATCCCAACTCTCGGCATCTGGTACACCTCAGCAAAACGGTGTATTAGAAAGGAGAAATTGAACCTTGTTAGACATGGTTCCGTCTATGATAAGTTACGCTCACTTACCTGATTTGTTAGGGGGTTATGCAGTTCAAACTGTTGCCTATACTTTAAACTATGTTCTATCCAAAAGTGTTTCTGATTGAATTATGGAATGATCGTAAAGGTAATTTATGCCATTTCAGAATCCGGATTTCCCAACACATGTGCTTGAGGCTAATCCGAAGAAATTGGAACATCGTTCAAAATTGTGCCTATTTGTAAACTATCCAAAACGAACGAGAGATGGTTATTTCTAAGATCCTAAAGATAATAAAGTGTTTGTATCAACAAACGCTACATTTTTAGAAGAGGACCCACATCAGGGAGCACAAACCGCGCATTAAGATAGTATTAAATGAACTTTCTGGTGAAACCACTGAACCTTTAACAAAAGTTTTTAAAGAGCCTAGTACATTAATAAGAGTTTTGATATATGTTCATCTAGTAGGTCACATCCATCTCAATCGTTGGGGGATCCTCAATGAAGTGGGAGGGTTGCGAACCTACCTATACGTTATATGAAATTAACAGAAACCCTAACCGTCATATTTGATGGCGAAGTTGAGGATTAATTTTATTATAAACAGACCATTGAGGATGTAGAAAAAGATAAATGGATCAAAGCTATGGATCTTGAAATAGAGTCTATGTACTTCAATTCAGTCTGGGATCTTGTAGATCAATCTGATGAGATAACCTATAGGCTGCAAATGGATCTATAAGAGGAAAAATGGGGTAGATGGTAAGGTGTAAACCTTCAAGGCTAGACTAGTGGCAAAAGGTTATATCCAAGTTGAGGGAGTTGACTATGAGGAAACTTTCTCACCTACTACCATGTTAAAGTCTATCCGGATACTCTTGTCCATTGCTACATATTATAGCAATGAAATTTAACAAATGGATGTTAAGGCTGCCTTTCTGAGTGGCAATCTTGAGGAAGCTATCTATAGGCAACAACTAGAAGGATTCATAACCTAAGGTCAAGAGCAAAATCTTTGCAAGCTCAATCGATCCATTTATAGACTCAAACAAGCTTCTTGATCTTAGAATATAAGGATTGATATTGCGATCAAATCTTATGACTTTGATCAAAATGTTGATGAACCTTGTGTATACAAGAAAATCATCAACAATTCAGTGGACTTCTTAGTGTTATACGTAGAAGATATCCTACTAATTGGAAATAATGTAGGTCTACTGATTGACATAAAATGGTGGCTGGCGGCCCAATTTCAAATGAAATATTTGGGAGACATGTAGTTTGTTCTCAGTATTCAGATATTTAGGGATCGTAAGAACTAATCGCTAGCTTTGTCTCAAGCATCATACATTGACAAGATATTTATCAAATATTCAAGGTAGAACTCCAAGAAAGGCTTGCTACCTTTCAGGCACAGAGTTGTCTTGTCCAAGGAACAGTTTTCTAAGACACCTCAAGAAGTTGAGATGAGATGGGTCTCCTATACTTCGATTGTTGCTAACCCGATGTACGCAATCTTATGTACTAGATCTGACATTTGCTATGCAGTGAGGATAATCACTAGATATTAGTCTAATCTAGGATTAGATTACTAGATTTTTGTTAGAGCCATCATCAAGTATTTTAGGAGAATGAGGGATTACATGCTTGTATATGGATCTAAGGATATAATCCTTACAGGATATATTGACTCTAATTTCAAATGATAGGGATTCTAGAAAATCCACTTCAGGATCAGTGTTTACTCTTAATGGAGAAACTGTAGTCTGGAGAAGCACCAAGTAGGGGTGTATTGTTAACTCCACTATGGAGGTAGAATATGTAGCAACTTGTGAAGCTGCCAAGGAGGTTATTTGGCTAAGGAAATTATTGGTTGATTTCGAAGTTGTTTCAGACATGTCAAGGCCCATCGCACTTTATTGTGATAATAGTGGTGCTATGGCTAATTCTAAGGAACCTAGAAGCCACAAGCATGGAAAGCATATTGAGCGCAAGTATCACGTGATATGGGAGATTGTGCATTGAGGGGATGCGATCATCATGAAGATTGCTTCGGAGCACAATATTGTTGATCTGTTTACAAAGGCCCTTATAACTAACATGTTTGAGGGTCACTTGGAGAGTCTGGGTTTGCAAGACAAGTTGCATTTCATCTAGGATAAGTGGAAGATTTTACTGGATGCATATTGTGTGCCCTAGTTTCTTGTTTTTTTTGTCTATAATGTATACTTTTGTTATGTACACCCCACTAGCTTTAGGACAAGTGGGAGATTTTCGGGATTGATGCGCTAAATCTCATGGTTTTGTAATTTGTAATTGTATTATATAAAAATTTTATTTATTTAATAAGATAAGAGATATTTTATTCAATATTTAGTTATATTGACTCACAAAAGCCAATAAACTAAGATCCAAGGTTATCTTCTGTAATTTAAACATGTATGTGGAGACATACAAGTAGATCATATTTAAGTGGTAACCTAAATAGTTTTTAGTAGATGGATAAGGCTGGGTACCTTATCCTAATGACATTACAAATATGACCTGCTTTGTAGTATTTACAATTGTTGTAAATTGCTACAAATGATCTGATCTTGATCATTCATGTGGAGACATGTGAGTAGGATTTTTCTATATAAAGAGTTTGTATAAGACCGGACCACGAAGTGAATAATCTCTATGTATAACATTGTTACTAAAAGAGACTTACATTTCATCAGAATGACCATAGGTGACTTGACCTGAATCTTGAGTGAGTTGTGAAATTGCCTATAAAGATGGTCCTTTGATTTGTATGGGTGAGAGTGGTCAATTTCGTCGACTCAATATGCCTATCATTTTGGGGTTTTGTTTGATTGAGGAGCTGGGAACACAGCTACAGAAGAAGGAATTCACTCATGTCCTATAGTTAGGGTAAGTAGGTAAGTTGCTCTATTAAGGGCTGATTCTGAGGCTTGAACAACGTGGCATCACACCCTCTTATGGCTCGAGAGGGGTTCAATTATAGTTAGACTATAACTTATTATTCATTAGTGGGATTAGTGATACTTAAAGAGATAAATGTAATTACAGGGGCAAAGCAGTAATTTTGGCCCAACTGTACTTACGAGCAATTTATGAAGGGCCTGTTGATTGGTTATATCCAATGGATATAAAAATTTATCTATAATGCGAAGAGTGCAGTTTCAGTCTTTAGTAGAGTGACCGACAGTTAATGGAAGTTGATTTATTTAGTTAAAGAGTTTAACTAATTAATGATGTACGATTGGAACTTCAATCGAAATGTCCATAAGGTCCCCTCGTTAGCTCAATTAGGATTAATGAGCATCGAATTAATTTGCAATTTGAATTGTTCAAATTAATAAATGGAATTAATTATATAAGATATAATTAATATGAAATTATTTATGATAGATATAATAATATAAAGTTTTATTTGAGAGAAAATGAATATTTAAATATGATTCAAATATTAAAATTGATATTAATTTGATTTGTATTAAATGAGAGAATATTAAACTATAGGTTATATTACACGTGATATAATATAAACTATAGGTTATGTGTTATATTAGATATGACATATATGTATGTAATAAAGAAAAATTAATTTTGTTTAATTAAAGGGAGTTATTTGATAACTTTTCCCCTCCTCCCTATTATTCTCTCATTAACCAACATATGGAAGTGGGAACGGTTGAATCTTTCGTCTTTCCCTTACATTCTAATATAAATATAGAACATAATTCTTTTCTGTGGTGTGCATTTGCTGTCTCAAATTTTAGAATTTCATCTTTTACTAAATTAATCTTGAAGCCCACAAAACTCTCATTGATTCTCTACCCTTTGAGAATACCGAGGTTTTCGTGTTGTTTGAGATTTAGAGATCCGTTACTGGGTTTTTCTGGTTGTTTGTGAATTCAAGAGGAATTCGAAGAGTTTGTAATTTTAAGAGGAGCGTGAAGAGTTTCAGTCTTCAAAGGTGAATATCTTCTTATCTCTTCATCTTATTCTCTTTTTGTGTAATTGCATGTTAAATTAAATCAAATGTTTATGTTTATGTTTTCTATTTGATTATATGTTCTGTAAAACAAAATTGGGTTACCGATCCTTTCTGCACAGAGTGTCCTCTACTCTTTCAAAAATGACATCGAAATGGACATATCAAGATTTGTCACATATACGCATGTGAACATTCATGAATGACATTTATTCTTACATTTTTGCTGTGATAGTGCTTGTTTATTCTTGGCCTCCAGCTCATTTTTACTTTGTCATGTGGTGGTTTTTTATCCCTGGTCCTTGACACCATTTTACTATGGTGGTGTCTGTTTATCCCTGGCCCCTAGTGTTTCAATTTTGTTCCAATGACACTTGTTAATCCTTAACCTTCAACGTTTTTATTTTGTCATGAGGTGCTTGTTTGTCACTAGTCCTTAACACTTTTTTGCTGCGGTGGTGCCTGTTTATCCCTGGTCCCCAACATTTTATTTTTGCTGAGATGACGCTTGTTTATCCCCGGTCTTCAGCTCATTTTTATTTTGTCATGTAGCGCTTGTTTATCCCTGGCTCTTAACACCCTTTTGTTGCGATGGTGCTTGTTTATCCCTGGCCTCTAGAGTTCTATTTTGGCTGTGATGATGCTTATTTATCCCTGGCCTTCAACATTTTCATTTTGTCATGTGATGTTGGTTTATCCTCAACCCTTTACACATTTTACTGTGGTGATGCTTATTTATCCCTAGCCCCTAACATTTTATTTTTGCTGCTATGACGCCTGTTTATCCCTGGCATCCAACTCATTTTTATTGTGTCATGTGGCATTTGTTTATCCCTGGCCCTAGCACTCTTTTGCTGTGGTGGTGCTCGTTTATCCCTGGCTTCCAGCTTGTTTTATTTTATCAAGAGGCGCTTGTTTATCCCTAGCTCTCGACACCTTTCCTCTGTGATGGCGCTTGCTTATCCTTAGCTCCCATCATTTTTTTTTTTACGATGGCATCTCTAGCCTCCAGGTAGTTTTTACTTTGTCGTGGGGCACTTATTTATCCCTGGTCTTTAGTTCGTTTTTTCTTCGTCATGAGGTGCTTGTTTATCCCTGGCCATTGACATCCTTTTAGTTGTGATGGTGCTTATTTAACCCTTGCCCACACGTTTTATGTTTGTTGTGATGACATTTGTTTATCCTTGGTCTCCAGCTAGTTTTTATTTTGTAATGTGATACTTGTTTATCCCTAGCCCTTGACCCTTATTTCTTCGGTGGTGCTTGTTTATCCTTGACCCCTAGCATTTTATTTTGTTGTAATGGCGCTTGTTTATCCCTGGCTTCCAACTCGTATTTACATTATCATGTGGCACTTGTTTATCCTTGTCCCTTGACACATTTTTCTGTGGTGGTGTTGCTTTATTTTTGGCCCCCAACATTTTATTTTTAATGTGATGGAGCTTGTTTAACCCTAGCCTCTAGCTCGTTTTCTTTTGTCAGGTGGCACTCTTTTATCCCTGGCCCTTAACATCCTTTTGCTGTAGAGGTGCTTGTTTATCCCTGGCCCTCGACGTTGTTGTGATGACACTTGTTTATCCCTAGCCTCCATCTCGTTTGTTTCTTTGTCATGTGGTACTTGTTTATCCCTAGCCCTTGACCCATTTTTACTGTGATGCCGTTTGTTTATCCCTAGCCTTCAACTCGTTTGTTTCTTTGTCATGTGGCGCTAGTTTATCCCCGATCCTTGACTCTTTTTTTTTATGGAGGTGCTTGTTTATCCCTAGCCCCCCAGCATTTTATTTTTGCTACGATGACACTTGTTTACCCCTGGCCTTAGTTCATTTTTATTTGTCTTGAGGCGCTTGTTTATCTCTTGCCATTGGCACCTTTTTGTTGTAGTGAAACTTGTTTATCCATGAGCCCCTATATTTATCTTATTTGTATTAAGCATATGTGAAGTGACCTTTTTAAGTTCCACCTTCGTCCATCTTCTAGTTCTACAAGGACGTACAAAGGGGGCATGCTGTAGCCACCTAATTTTGTTCGGCCTTCTTTTAATATATTTAAATTAACATGTGAATTTACATTTTTTTCATATTTATTTGCTAATTAAACTTAGTTTCATTTGTAAATTTTGATGACTTTATTTAACTTTATTAAAGTAACCAATTTAGTTAGGGTAAAAAAAAATTGAAATAAAATTTCAATTTGGGATTTGGTTGTCTAAAAGTCATTTTTTCTTTTTGAGAATAAGCTAAGTTTTGCAAAGTTTCAAGATTGAAATGAATTCCATTAAAAGGGAAAATGCAAATGGAGTAAAGTTTTTGGGTTTTAAATACCCATATTTCTCCTAAAAAAATTATTAACTAGAAGCCACCATTTTGGTAGAAAACTCTTCTTTTCTCTTAAAAGAAAAAAATAAATAAAAAATAAAAAACTCTTCTTCTCTACAAACCCTAACCTCGACCCAACAAAAACTCCTCATTTTTCTTTCTTTCTTCTAGAAATCCTAAACCACCATAAAAAGAACATAGAAAGTTTCTACACACAACTACATCCATACATCACAGAGAAGGTGGCAAAAAGCTTCAAACGAATTTTACCAAAAAATTCAAAAATGTCATAATAGAAAAATTGTTACTTAGTTGGAGGTTGCATTTGATAGGGAGCTTAATGCAAGGATCCGCACTCCACACTATGAGACTGTGTTCGAGATTTCATCCTCCAATCTTCTTCTCTCCTGGGAGATCTTGAAAAATAGAGAGAAGATTGTGAGGAAAAATTATCACTATTCTTGTTATTATTTCTTTTTTTTTCGTTTTTCTTTTTATCATGTGAACCTTATCTCACCTCACCATATATTTGTTTTAGATCTAATGTCGTTGCTCGTTTATTTTTTATTTTTTATTTTTTATTTATTCATTTACTTCACCTTTCCTTCATCTTTTTAGTTTTATTATTTTTTTTTAACCTCTGCAGGGTTAAAAAAGAAAAATAAAAATGAAGAAGAGTAAAAAAGAAAACTTGAATCTAGAAATAGAGTTAAAAAGAAAAGGAACTTGAATTTACAATTAAAAAAAAAGATGATAAATGTAGAGATGGCCTACCCTATCAATCTCTCCCTCCCACGTGTAAAGTCATGTCAGTGGGCAGGGGCAGTGTCCGTGTGAGCCACTGACGCATTGTAGTTCTTTTTCCTTTTAATTTATTTACTATATATGCCGTTTATATTTTCTGTTTTTTACTTTCAATTATTCTGATTTTTTTTACTTGGTTTATTTTATTTTTTTAGTTGATTATTTGTGTTTTTATTATTTATGTGTATTAGTTTATGTCTGTTATTTTTTTAGTACTTGGTTTGTTTTATTTTTTTCTTACTTGATTATTTGTGTTTTATAGTTTATTTGTATTTACATTTTGCTGTTTGATTTTGAATGTTACATTTAACCATTTCTTTTTAGGGTATTTATTGTTTTTTCACTTCAGTATACTCATATTATATATGAAATACATTATTATAATATTTTAATCCTTACTTCTTTTTTATCTTAAAAAATATCCTTCGACGTATTCTAGAAATATTTGAGAGTTCGATTTTTTAGAATTTCAGGTGAGGAATTGACTTTTTGGGAGTTCGAGATTGATTCCAATACGTTTTTATTAAATTCATGATGTCTTTATACATAATTACTTGTTTGTTTGTTATATTTAAATGTATCACTAAATTGTATATTTTGTTTGTATAAATTTACATAATAAATTGGTGTTAACTTTTGGTGATGTATCTCTTTTTGTTTTAACATTTCTAATTTTATTTTCCTCTTTAAAATTTATCTTTCTATTCTCTTAAAAAATGTTTCAATCTTTCTTTTCTTAAAATTTTGTTCTTAATAACATTTTTTTTCTAAAATTTCCTACCATGAAATCTAGAAGTATTTGGGAGTCCGATCTCCTATATTCTTGAAGTGAGAGTTTAAAATCTTTGGAAATATGAGATTTTGAACCTAAGATAAAAATAAATTTAATTAAAATATGGGATAATTGCAATTTTAATAAAAAAAATTTGAAAATTGGACAGGTGTCTCTAGGTTTTGCTTTTTTGCAAACATGTCAAAAAATTTCCGCCTGAAAATTTGATTGCTATATGATTTCTATGTTGTTATGTGATTGTTATTTGATTTTTATGTAAATGCTATGTGATTGCCACACTTGCAATTACAAAAAGATTAAAGTCATGACTTTAGTTTCTTAAAATATATTTGTCATACAATTCAATTTCCCTAAAATATTTTATTAAGTAGCTATCCTGTGACGGGCGTTGAGAAATTGTAATATTTTCTTGCTTTCTTGAATGGAAGAATTTTTCCTAAATTCTAATATGGTCTAATTGATGGAATTTTTTCCACTTATTTTATGGGTTATGACTCCAAATATTGGAGAAATGGGGCATAAAATAAGACATTACTTGTTAAAAATAAAATTAATGAATGTTTTCAATTCAAGATTTAAAATTTGATCACTATTTTCTAAACGGGTGTTGTGGGGTACTAACATCTTTCCATGCATAAATGACTCCTTAACTCAACTCTAATTTTACCGACCATTTTTGTTTTTAATTAAAATTTCTTTATCTTATTTTGGTAATCACATTGTAAAAAATATTAGTGACAACTCTTTTTTATTTTACTTTAAAATTATCACTTTTTTAGGACGTTGACAGTTCAGTGTCGTCTCGAGTACGTGGGGACATAGAGAGACTGTGAGAGTTCTTTTCCGAGAGAGATTTTTCAAATTAATTTCACGTGTCTTCCATCTATCTTATGTAAAAATCAAAATCATCTAGATAAGGAGGGCGGGGAGTTATCATAATTCCCCACTCACATAAAATCAATAATTCCCCTGTAATGGGAGTTAATAATAAAATTATATTATATTGTATATAATTGAACGACTAATTAACTAACTCCTAATTAATCAATCATATAATATGCATTTGAATTACATTAATATGCTAATCTCTCTTATAACATATAGCTTTTAATATGAATTTTAGTCATATTAAATTTTAACTTATAATATTTATATGAATCTTATTCATATAGATAATATTTGAATCTTGTTAAAATATTTATTTCTCACATATTATATAGTTTTAATTATAAATCATTTTTATAATTAACTATATACTATAATGTATCAATATACACTATACTTTATATTAATCACATTAATATAATTAATACCTTTAATTCCGTTAATAATTTGAACAATTCAAATTATTCCTTGTTTTATCCTTAGCAAACTAGTAAGTGGAGTTTATGGACCTATAGATGAGAAGCTCCAATGATATAAAATTAATTAATTAAACAAATTAAAACATTCATTAACTACATATCAATTCACTAAAGACTTTCCGTTGCACTTTTCGAATTATAAAGAAAAATCCATCCTAAATAAGAGTGAAAGAATCTCCTTGGATTTCACAATTTCCAGTTATGTTCTCCCTTCTTCTCACCTTCAGACCTTAGGTTTCTTGGAGTCAAAAGAGATGGTTGTACAAGAAACCTTTCAAGAACATTAAGTTGTACAAGGAATACAACTCAAGACTTCCGCCAAGAATACTCAAGATATAAAGATAATCTTCGTACCTAAACCTAATTTGTAAGTAGTGTTCCTACCTAAAGGGAACATTGTTTGTTCTATGATTAACCATAGCTTTATCGTATGCTTTGTAAGTAGTCTTTCCCACAATGCAAATCTTGTTTGATTATGCATGATATTATGTGATATTTCAGATAAGTAAAATAAAATCTTCTTGGTATGAATTATTTAAACTTGTTGAGTTTATTTGTATGTATTTCTTGATCAATATCTTATGAATTGTGTGATTGTGATAAGTAAGACATGATGATGATTGACGTGTTTTGACCATAATGTGGGGAATCATTTACGGGGTGACGTTGTTTATAAAATGTTGAAGCATGCTAAACGTATGTTTGGGTTATGACGAAATAAACATTGTCGAGAACATGTGAGTTTATTCTTGATTGCATATGTGATGTGAATAATTCTTCTTAATATTTGAATCATGTTGAAACTGTGTTTAATTTTTTCTACATATACCTTGAACTTGCGTATAGATGAGGAATTGTTATCACCTTAGTTGGTTTGTGGCCTCTAAGTTTGGGATTTGGTTAGTGGTTTGTCCCTCTTTGGCTAAGTACCCTGTAAGTGAGTTGATACCTCTTGCAAACTCCCAGGCTAAGTGGGAACGTGGGATGTTCATTGTAGTCATTGATACAACTAGATGCGACACTGTTGAAGTATTGTCTTAGGTCGAGTATACCATAGTTGATTTGTGGCCTCTATGGGCGGGCTTGGTTTGTGGCCAACCACATCGAAAAGTATCCCGTAAGTCCGTTGATTTGGCTTAAGCCTTCTTGTTTGAGTGTGGTTGGGTATTATTGAAGTTGTTAGAGCAAATACGTCTGATTTGTGGTCGTTGGACAATGGATATCGATTCTTTTCATTTGTGTGCAAGGTTATGTGTGTATTATGTGTTGCATGCATGAGATGATATGTGAATGAGAGTTGATATCACTTGGTTTATGGCCTCTAAGGTTAGAATTTGGTTTGTGGTCTGTCCTTGTTGGCGTGTTGTGTTGTCGGTCAATCAATATTGGCTCTAGGGCTCGTCTCGTTTGCATATCATGGCATGATTGTTTGTTACAATTTTCTTTAGAATTATAACTTCTATTGTTTTGCATGATAAATGTTTTGGCATATGATCGAATGTTATGCTTGTATATTATCTAAATTGTTTGATAGCTCGTTAGGTATGGGCTACTTATACTGGTAACCTTACAAATTGTACAGATATTGACATTCAGAATGTGGGTCTTGGTGATGTCGAGGAGGATGTATGAGAAGAACCATTGTCAATGCGAGGATTTTTAAACTTAAATTGTTAATTTAATTTATTATTTTAGTTTCTTATTTTTTGTTTTAAAAGACTTCAGAATGATTACGATTTTTAGTAATTCTTAAAATAATTATTTATCAATAAAAGTTTATGTTCTATTTAATTTAAAATTTGATTTTTCTACGTGTATGATTTCTTTATTAAATAATCAATTTAAGAATTATAGTGGGGTAAAAATTGGACATAACAGCCCTGGACTTAGTTTAAAATTTTGGGGTGTTACAACAAGTGTTCTTCAAACTTTATTCATCTGGCCCTCTTACTGAGTTATTTTAACAGCCTTGGACTATTTTTGTTCTTAGGATTTGAAAAAAATATTTATTTTAACGTATGTTTAAGATATTGTTAATTTGAGGGATGGGATAAATGATTTCTTAAAATTGTCAAATGGGTCATACATACACCGACAAAATAATTATATCTTTCTATATCGAGAACAAAGAATCTAGAGGGAGATCAAAGAGCGAAGAACAAGAGAGCCAGATGTGCATCCTCTATAATCTACCAGACATATGATGTCAGCAAAAAGTCATTTACTACTTTTATCAAAAAGCATATCGTCTCACATTTTGGGTTGAGATATTGGGTCATCATATAAATTTCTGCGTTACAAAGGCAAAAACAAAAATATATTTCTCAACTGAAAAACCCCAAAATAAAGGATTGATGTAGTTGGTAGTCGAGTTAGCAATCAAGTACCACTCTACAAATAAAGTCTAATAAATTATTTTGGTTCTCAATGGCACAGACTTTACACCGAACAAAGAGATGTGTTACCCCTTATCTACTTTCACTCTTATTCACATCATATTCCCGTATTCCAAACGACACAAATATTTGGTGAACCATTCTTTTTTTCTTTTTTTTAATCTTATTTTAGTTCGTAAACTTTTAATAATGATCTATTTTTATTGTTAAACTTTTAAAAAAATATTCATTTTAGTTCATGAGCTTTGAGTATTGTTTTAGTTTGGTCTCTAAATTTTTAAAATTGTTCGTTTTAGTCCCAGAAATTTTAAAAAGTGTTTGTTTTGGTCTCTACGTTATTAAGATTTTATTAACTCTTTAACAAAATGGATAGGTGATTTGTATTTTTAAATGACTAGGCTACTAAATAAATTAGTTATACTAAAAAATCTAGAGTTTCAATTCTAAATAAGGTGATAAAGCAGACGAATTAAAAAAACAAAATTAGTTCAAAATTTTGGTCCTTCAATATTTAGATATGTTGGTTGTTGACATTTTATTTCACATTCATCTTGCTCAATACATCTAGAGCATAGTAATCTAAAAATACAAACTCCCTGAAATTTCTATTGAATAGTTAACATAATTTTAATAATAGGGACTAAAATAAAAACTTTTTAAAAGTTACTAAAATAAACGTTTTTTTTAAGTTAATGGACAAAAATAAAAGATTCAAAGTTCATGAACTAAAATAGGATTTAAACTTTTTTTTCTCTCTCTCCCACAGCTGACCCATATAAAATTGTCATCTTTCTGATATCATGGGACTAACAAATTTGTCGTACATTAATTCTGATCCACAAGATTTTTGGGGTGTTTGACTCACCAACATGAGTTGAGTTGGTATATACCAACTCAATGTTTGGCCCGCCAACTTTAAAAGTTTGTGGAATTGAGTAGGTATACTTTAGCAACTCACCCCAATGCTCCCTTCTTCTAATGTTTTCAATGGCTCCACCCGTTGGCAACTATTAGCGACTATCGCTGCCACACTTCGGGAACCAATTTCGAGTTCCGACAACCACCTTCGATACAACTCTGACGACTAACTTCGACGACCAATCTGGGCTCTAGTAACCACCTTCAATGATAACTCCAATGACCCACCTCCAATGACCACCTTCGTGCGACCAACTCTAACGACTAATTTTGGGCTCCGACAACCATCTTCAACAATAAACTCCGATGACTAACTAAAACAATCACCTCTGATTATGAACTCTGACGAAAATCACCTTTAATGATCAACTTCGATGACCATCTTTGAGTGAGCAACTCCAATAACCAACTCTGGTGATAATCACCTTCGATGACAACTCCAAAAACCAATTTCGGGCTCCAAAAACCACATCCGATGACAACTCTAGTGACCCACCTCCGACCCACGCGACCAACTCCAATGACCAATTTTGGGCTCAGACAACCATCTCTGACTAGCTTCAACAACTACCTCCAACTACGAACTTCAATGAAAATCACCTTCAATGATCAACTTTGATGACTACCTTTGAGCGACCAACTCTAACGACCAACTCCAAGTTTCGACAACCACCTCCGATGAAAAGCTTCGGCAACCAACTCCAATACCACCTTCATGCAACTAACTTCGAGCTCCGACAACCACCTCCGATCACAAACTTCATTAAAAATCATCTTCGATGATCAACTTCAACAACCATCTTCGCACAACAATCTTTCGGCTCCAAAAACCACCTTTGACGGCAGACTCTAATGACCAACTCTAATACCACCTTCATACGACTGATTTTATGTTTCAGCAACCACCTCCGACTACATATTCTAGCGAAAATCTTTTTCGATTATCAACTTCGACAAGCACTTTCGACTATTATAAGATTGATGACTATTAAAATATGTTGTATTGTTATTGATTGTATAAATAATAGTATTTGGTCTACAATAAGTGCAATATTGTACGAAGAAATTTGTAAAATATATTTTTATTTAATTGAATTCACATATCAAATGAATGCTAATAATATTTGAAAAAATATGTATGTAGTTGAAAAGTGTGTAACACAACAAAAAAAATCATAAAAATGGAGATTTTTTCCTATAACATTTTTTTGGCAAGAAAGAGTGAAAAATGAAGATTTGTTCTTTGATAATTCTCTAAATATGGAAGAACTGAAAATCAAATTGTTGAAAAAATGTGATAGCATTCCGTTAGTTACTAAGATGATGAGAGATATTCAATTAAAAAGAATTCATGATAGAGCAAAAATAGAGAGTAACTATAGGAAGAAGAAGAAAAAGCGAAGATGGTGATGAAACCCATAGAGAAAAATTAGGAATAAAAAATTATGATTTCTCTTTGGTTTCCTATTTTATTTAACTATAGTCCTATAATAAATGTAGTGGGTTAATTATTATTCATTACAGAAAAAAAGGAAGAAAGAAATAAAGAAATAAATACTTTAAAAACTAAAAAAAAATTGCAATCCATATTTTATTCAACACAAAGATGGGTAGAATTATTGAATAAAAAAATAGCAAAAATAGTCTTCATAAAAGTAGATTATTTAGAATTCAAAAGTTGCATCAGATACCACAAACATCTAACTCAACTCTACACCTCTAACACAGACATATGAATTCAGGCTAAATAACTCTACACCCAAACACATACATATGAACTTCACAGATATACGAACTTCACAGACATATGAACTTTAGATATCATATCTCAACTTAGCGTCTCAAACAACTTCTTTAAATACTGGAAAGGAAGATCAGACTGAAGGAAATCGGACACGAGGATTTCCATGAGTAGTGGAAGGATCTTTCCAAATTTCAATCGTATATGAACATTACAATTACAATCACAAACGGAAACATACAGTTATGCATAAAACAGAAACTACAACATGCTTTACTGCATGATCAAGGGAAGGAATTAACAAACTTTTGAAGACTCATCTTCAAGTTCTTTGATCACGAATGCTCGAACATAGCAACACAACAACACGCGAACGTTCGTCCAACACGACCGCTACACTGCACGATCACAACGAAACTCGAACTAAGCGATTGCCAAGGTCACGAACACTCCAAACACTGCGAACGACCTCAACAGAACCTCGATTGTGTCGAGTTGAGTATGACACCTCCAAGAAGGTTACTTCGGTATTCTTAGTGTGAGAATCTAAAGGGTGGGCTCTGTCTAGACTTTGTTAAAGGCAGAAAATCGGAAGAAGAACAATCATGTAAACGATTGAGCAAGTGGGAGATAAAACAACCTATCGTATAGGTCGATGCCCAATCGTTTAGTAAAAGCTATGCGATCATCTAGAAAAAGCTATGCGATCGTTTAACTCATCGTCTAGGTGAGTGTCTATCGTGTAAGAACACTCCACAATCGTTTAGCTGACTCTAAGCTGTCGCTTAGTAAATCTGATTTACTTGACAACTCTCTGTGAGTAATTTCCGAGATTGAAAATCTCAAATTAACAACTTTGCAAAACCTTACTAAAATTAGGAAAATATTTTTCTTTTTATCTCACGATGACCATGAAACCACTAATAACCTCTAACTCAATTGGTTATTTAAATGGGTTTTATTGGGTTTTTTGAAAAAATTAAAGGCCCAATGACATTATTGTAATTATGAGCAGTGGCTTTTTGGTAATTATCCCTATCTTTTTCCAAAATAGGGCAGAAATCGTGAACTTCTTTTTTGGGGGAAAAGAAGCCGCCGCAGCTGGTAGAAGAGAGAGCAGCAGCCGCCTGTGAGGAAGTCCACGAGCCTCCTGAAGCAAAAACGTTCGCCGCAACCGATAGGGAAGAAAACAGAAGTGGCAAACGTTGGGAGATCCGTTTTTTCATACGGTGTGCGTCCGTAGCGTGTGCACGAAGAAGAGAAGCGGTCGGACGTGGGCGAGTGTCCGCGGCAGTTGCATGGGTGATGGGCAGAAGATCGGATCGATCTGGGCGGTCCAATTTCGAATGAGCATCGGTCAGTTTTGGTTCAGCGCATGGGTTTGCTGCAGATCTGGTTTTGGTAGTTCGCCGGTCAGAGGTGGATAACAGACTGTTTTGGGCTATTTTGCAGCAGGTTATTCTCAGTTTATAGAGGCGACGTTGTGTGCAGATCTCTCGGTATCAGCGGATATTGAAATTACAGATTGGTGATTTCGTTGATTATCTGTAATTTGTAAATTCCTTTATTGCTCATTAATAAAATTAATTCAAGCTGGTTCTCAAAATGGATGTAGACGCAAACTGGTTGAACCACTATATATCTAAGTGTTCTTTACTGCTTTCGTTTTATTTCTGCTGATTGTTTGGGTTCTATTTGGCCATCTAAATTAGGTTCAGAAACTCTCACAAAATAATTATCCAATAATTAATATTATTATAAATATAAATGATTACCAACTTATCATATTTATTCATAACATATAGTTTTAATATTTCATCTCATAAAACATACAAACCATAGCTATTTTTCCATTCCATGGCTCTTAATGTAAATCGTTTACATTAATCCTCCATTAGATGTATCTCATACACCACACCGATCATATCATATATAATCGAATTACCTCTTGTCAATTTGAACATTTCAAATCAACACCAAGAATTGATCCTCAGCTTGAGCTACCAAGGGGACCTTATAGATCTGTAGCTCGAACCTTCAACCGTACGTGAATAACTGACTAAACTCCTGTTAGTTGCTAGACATTTCACTAAAGACCTATAGCTGTGAACTCTCTTTACTACAGATATATTATGTGTTCATCTTAACCAATCAATAATGCGACACCCTTCACAGATCGCTCGTAAGTACAGTTCGGCCAATAACCATTATGCCCTTGTAGTTACATCTAACTCCTTAAGTACCACTGATTACTCTAATGAACATAAGTCATAGTCCTACTATGACTGAGTCCTCTCTTCCAAAGAGAAGCTGTAACCACTATGTTCAAGCCTTGGAATCAATCCTTAAGGGAGTTACCCCTGCTTCAGGGAGAAGTGAATTTCATCTTGTGTATTGAGTTCCCAGCTCCCAAATCAGACAAGTCTCCAAAAAGGTAGGCATGTTGAGTTGGTAATCTGACCACTCTCACCCATACTAATCAAATGATCGCCCTCAAAAGTAGAAGTTCCCAAAACACTCAGGATTGAAGTCGTGTCACCTACGGTCGTTTAGGTGAGATGTAAGTCTCCAGTATCAACGACGTTATATACAGAGTATAGTCATCTCGTGGTCTGGTCTTATAGAAACTCTTTGTATAGGACACTCCCGCTCGCATGTCTCCACATGAATAGTTAGGACCCACCATCTGTAGTAGTTTACAATACTTGTAAACCTCTACAAAGCGGACCGTATCCGCAGTGTTACCAGATCAGGAATCTCTTCTTAATTCTTATTCTTATACTACAAACCTATTTAGGTTATCACTTAAGGCATGATCTACTTGTATATCTCATATACATGCTTAAGTTTACATAAGATAACCATGGAACTTTGTTTATTGGATGTGAGTAAATGCCAGAATGAAATAAAAATTATTTTATTTATAAACAATGTGTTTAATTACAAACAACGAGACTCCGAGAGAATTAGGACACCAATCTCAATACAGACAATATGTCATATTCTATTTTGACAATATATATATCTAAATAAATCTCATTCTCATTCTCATTCTCATTCTCATTCTTACACATATTGAAGAAACAAAAATATTAAAGATTAAAGAAAAGAGAATCTCCAATATTCGAAATCTTCATTTATTTTAGTAAAGAAGCACAAAGATTACATATACAACTATTATTTATTCATAGCCTAAGGATAATTACATTTAAGCATAGATACATAGATCACCAGATCACCATATAATTTAAACCATGTTTGCTAATTATTTTAGCTTCGTATAGTCCTATTTAGTTTTGAAAATTGTGTTTGTCTTTTCACAATTTCTTATTCATTCTTCTCATATTTCCTAAGCACACATTTGATTTCTTAACTAATTTTCAAAAACAAAAACAAAGGTTTGAAAATTACTTTTTTTAGCCTTCAAATTTTGGTTTTAATTTTAAAAAACTCACCTAAAATGTAGGTACAGGTAGATAGCAATACATCAAATGAGTATTTTTAGGCTAATTTTTAGAAACAGAAAATAAAAAATCAAATGGTTACCAAATGAGATTTTTTTTTTTTAATTTTTGGTTTTTAAAAATTAAGTCTATTTCCTCTCATCTTCTCATAATGATTTAAATTTTTTAAGTAAAAGAGTTATGTTCTTAGCCAAATTCTAAAAATTATAACACGTTTTTTTTAATAGTCACTACTACAAAAGCAATGTTTCTTGACGTTTTTTAAATGTCAAAAATGACTTTTTTTTATGTTTTTAAAAATGTCAAGGAAGCCAATGTCAAGAATGTCGATTTTCTTGATGTTTTAAAATCGTCAAGAATAGTGACACTTGACATTTAAAAAATGTCAAGAAACACAGACACTTGACATGTTTGAGATGTCAAGAATATGAACATTCTTGACAAGGAAAAAATGTCAAGAAATTTTGTGAACTTGACATTTAAAAAAGTCAAGATATATCCTACTTGACATGTAAGAAATGTCAAGAATATCGGAGTTCTTGACCTATTAAAAATTTCAAGAATATCTATAATCTTGACAAAGAAAAAAGTCAAGAAATTTGCTTGTGATTTTTTTTAGAAAAAACAGTAATGTTGACGTTTTTACCTATAATTGCTCCTGTATTTTGATCCAACAATCACATTTGATATATATATGACATACATTCATCAATCAAATAAACAATACACATTTTCAATCTTATATATCAACCAAATTTCCACCAATATCTCTTTATAAAAACTTCACTTTTTTTAACATTGTCAATATTACAACCACATAAAGTATTATACAATCAACAACCCCCATTCCCACTAAGAACAATTAAAAAGATTACACCTATCAATCCCATATGAAGTAATCCGAGCTAAATCTCGCTCACTATGTTCCTACCTCCACAAAATAACATAGTCCACCTTAAATTCGTTGCTTTGAGCACCTACATCAATGAAATAATATAAGATTGTAAGTACCTTAAAATTTTGGAAGAAATTGGTACTCCTATATAAAGGCATAGGTGTTTACTTTATATATAAACTTGAAAAAAAATATATAATAAAATTGGATAAAAAAAAAAAGGATAGATATATATATTTGAATAAGAGATTTGAAGTCTGTAAAACAATAAAAGGAGCAGTGCGAAGAGGAATTAGCTTAAATATCGGTTGGAGAGTTTGATGAAGATTGAGCATTTTTTTAATATCATCAAATGATAACGTAATGGAAAAAGAAAAAGGAAAAACCAAAGCAATGTTTAAACATATAAGAAAAATCAAACTATTGCCCAAAACTTTGTTTAAACATTTAAAAGAGGATTCATTAGTTTGATTCATGTAACAAAAACTAATTGTAATCAACATTTAATCCTACCAAACACTCAATAAAAGAGGATTCTAAGAAAACTCAGATAAATTTTGGATATATAAAAAGAAAATTTTGTAAATACGTTAAGATTTGGAGCATCAAACTTGCTCTTCAAACGGTCTCCACCATTTTCTTCAGCTATATTTTACTTCACAGTAGCCATTTTTCATTGAAAAACTTACCTCACACCAAGCACAAACAATCTCAAAATAATATTCGAGTAGGAAAAAAAAAAAAAAAAAA
>NW_024063723.1:0-6337 GCF_009727055.1 Benincasa hispida | reverse complement strand
AAAAAAAAAAAAAAAAAACCCTTATCGAACAAAATAAGAGCATTGCATATCCTGAATTTTAACAAACCAAGAACTGAAGGCAAGAGACAAACAGAAGAGGATTAAACGAGGATAGTTTTTGTAGTAATTGTCGACTAAACTAGTTCTTGGGCATGGTTTTAGAGAATCAAACCTAGGAGAAGTTTTAATTTTTTAAATCTAAAATAAGAATTGTATGCAGGATCTCGAGAAAGAATTTTTATTAAAATGAAAAGTGATTAAAAGAATTTTAATATGTTTAGTTATAGGTCTAAAAGTTAACATAACTATGAATTAGCAATCCTGCAGAAAGTTAACTGCGAAACCGAACTTCAATTTCAAACTTGCAATCAGGAATAGCAAGAAACAAAAAATTAAGTAGCTCAGTCTTCATCATTTGGCAAAGAAAAATGCATTAAAATGTAATGTTAAGCCATAAAGTTGCTTACTCTATGAGTTAGTCATAAATGTTAAGCCATAAAGTTGCTTACACGAAAATGCATGGAGTTAGTCATGTGAGGTTGAGTATTTACTTCTCTAGGAGATTGAACAGTGGTTTATGATTTTTATTTGCCTTATGTCATACTGAGGGTGAAGGTGGGTGTGTGTTTTAACTTGATATGTTCATTCAATGATGAATCCCAGGGAGGTGGGTTTAGAATTTTATTTTTAGAGTTGAAGGAAGCAATGTGGGATGCTACTTTTTAAATTAATAGCTAAAGAATAAAAGTGATGGAAAACTATTACATCAAAATTCACATAAATTCATTTCAATTTGAACTTTATCCTAACTTGTAAATCGTCTATAAATTCTACACATTATGAAAAACAATATGAGATAATCACATCAAAACATAACATCAATGTGGCATGGTCTCTTTTCTTTGACTCTACACCTAACCACCATTCATTCAAAGATTAATGTGTCATCAAATCTTAAATCCCATACATCACCAACTCATATTTGTGCTTACTAAACCAAGTCTATTTCACCTATACACACTAAAAACTAAATTGAACTCTTAACTAGCATCAACAAATGTCTTTTGTTATTCCCTCACTCATTCTTTTTCTTATTGTTCTCACTATGTGTAACTAAATGCTTAGCGGCAAATCGCATGGTAAAACAAATACACTAAAAATTCTACCTTTTTTTTTCCAAAAATAAAAGAAAGAAAGAGAGTTGAAACTTCTATATGAAGAGATAAAAAAGATGGTCAATATGCGATTGAGAATAAGAACCGAAGAAGGAATGTAATGTTAGTCAACCTCAGCCATAATGTAATGTAATGTTAAGCCATAAATGATATTACTATTTTTAGCATCTAAGATCAGAAGCTCCCCATTTGGCGACACCTCAATTAAATATGGATCGATCCAAGCTCACTCCCATAAAACACCGTCTCAGCTATATATCCACCCTTAAATTTCATCATTGAATGTGTTGGGCCTGCATATTTGAAATTCTTGAATATAAAAACCCAAATGATGAAGCTAGCCCTTTTGTTGATCCAAATTGTGATCAACCCAAATTATTTTGCCCCAAATTAATTTTGGTTGGTAGAAAAATTGGTCCTGGTTGCTCCACGATCTTCCAGCTGATGTGCAACACGTGGAATGATCCACTTTCTTCTACCCGATGGAAGAGATGCCTTCTGCTCTGATGGGAAATGAATTCAGACAAATTAATTTTCTTTCTCTCTCACATTCTCTCCTCTATTTGCAGAAAAAATTTGCTAACTCTTTTCTCTCTGATTATTTTCGTGTGATTGCTGTGAGAATGAAGAAGAAGAAGAACATGCAATGTTGTAAAGAGAAAGAAGAGAAGAAGAACTACACGATGATATACGTGGTTCGGCAATACAGTGCCTACATCCACGGGAAGGAGAAGAATCTTTTATTCAAGAGCTAAGTCACACATTTCTTTACAGATCTTGTAGCCTTTTGTAAGCTTTTGTAAGATTGTTTCTATAAATTGTAAATGATGCATATTTATACATTTATCTGATACAAATAGTTACACAACAAACTGTAAAGAAAAATGTAAAAGGTTGTTGAATATTCGATTGTATGCTTGAGCTTATTTATATTTCAAATATCCACCTTAAGCTCAACATGCAAGCTTTTCTCCTTTTGACATGTCTTCACCCTTTTTCAGGAAGCTAGAAGCCGATTTGACCAAGATAGTTAGCGAGCTTAAGCTTTAACATTGGTTTGGTAAGCATATCAGCGGCATTCTCATTGGTATGAACTTTTAGAACTTCGACTTCACCTTTTTCTATTCTGTCCCTTACAAAATGATATTTAATATCTATGTGTTTGGTCCTTGAGTGGTATTGAGGATTTTTGGAAAGATGAATGGCACTTTGGTTATCACAGTAGATCTTTACTACTGTTTGATTGATACCAAAATCCTTCATAACCCCTTTAACCACAATGCTTCTTTTATTGCCTCTGATAAAGCCATGTATTCTGCTTCAGTAGTTGATAGGTTGTGATTGACTGAAGATTTACTTTCCAACATAATAAATTTGGACCATATAAGAATAGATAACCTGTTAAAGATCTTCTTTTGTCTTGGTCACCTGCAAAATCTGAATCAACATATCCATATAGCTCTAATTCTGTTTCTTTTGTACTTTGATATGCTAATTTTGATTGTTTAGACAATATTAAGTATCTTAATATCCATTTTATTGCTTCCCAATGCCTTTTTCTAGGGTTAGACATGTTGTTGGGATTGGTGTCCTAATTCTCTCGGAGTTTCGTTGTTTTGTAAAGATGCACATTGTTTAATGAATAAAATAAGTGTTATTTAATTCTGACATTTACTTGTATTCAATAAACAAAGCTCCTTGGTTATCTTATGGTGAACTTAAGTATGCATATGTGATATACAAGTGAATCATGCCTTAAGTGATAACCTAAATAAGTATGTAGTATAAAGATTAGGATGGGATACCTGATCCTGGTGACACTACGGATACGACCCACTTTGTAGAAGTTTGCAAGTATTGTAAACTACTACAGATGGTAGATCTTGACCATTCATGTGGAGACGTACAAACGGGAGTGTGTTATACAAAGAGTTTGTATAAGACCTGGACACGAGATGATTAGACTCTGTATATAACGCCGTTGATATAGAGACTTGCATCTCACCTAAACGACAATAGGTGACAAGACCTCAATCTTGAGTGTTTTGGGAACTCCTGCCTTTGAGGGGCATTACTTTGATTAGTATGGGTGAGAATGGCTAGATTTCAACTCATCATGTCTACCTTTTTTAGGACTTGTCTAATTTGGGAGCTGGGAACTTAATCCACAAGATGGAATTCACTCATTTCCCGAAGCAGAGATAAATAAGAGAATTACTCCCTTAAAGGTTGATTCTGGGCTTGAACATAGGAGCCACAACTTCTCTTTGGAGAGAAGACTCCGTCATAGTAGAACTATGACTTATGTTCATTAGTGGGATTAGTGGTACTTAAGGAGACAGATGTAACTATAGAGGCATAACAGTTATTGGCCCAGCTGTACTTACGAGCGATCTGTGAAGGGTTGTCGCACTGCTCATTGGTTAAGATGAACAATAATATATTGTGGTAAGGAGAGTTCAGCTATCAGTCTTTAGTGGAGTTCCTGGCAGTTAACGAATGGTGGATCCTGTGACTAAAGAGTTTAGTCAGTTATTCTCGTGTCATTGGAGCTTCAAGCTTCAGGTCCTTAAGGTCCCCTTGGTAGCTCAATGGATTCAGTTGAGGATTGATGTAATTAAGATTTATATTAAGTACCATGGAATAGAAAAAGAACTATGGTTTATATGTTTCATGAGAATGAAAGAATTAAAACTATAGGTTATCTATAGTATGATAAGTTGGTTATCATTTATGTTTATAATAATATTAATTTTTGGATAATTATTTTTTTTCTTTTAAATAACCAAAATAGTTGGTGGTTATTGAATCATTGTGACCGTGAGTTTAAAAGGAAAATGATTTTCCTATTTTCAAAAGGAAGTTTTACAACGCTAAATTTTTTTTTGAGTTTTCCTCTCTCACGCAAAAGAAAGTCACAATGGTCGTCAAGTAAATTCAGATTTACTAAACGACGGTTGGGTGAGCTAAACGATCGTGCAATATTTACTAAACGGTCTCATAGTTTTTGCTAAGACGATCACTTGCCTAAGTAAACGATCGTGTAGTGTCTGTAGGCGACATACCGAGCTAAACTATAAGATAAACGATCGCATAGCTTTTGCTAGACGATCTTTTAACTTTATCTAAATGATTGGGCAATCGACCTATTCAATAGGTCTCCGCTATCTCCCACTTGCCCAGTTGTGTACGCGATCAGTGTTTCCTCCTTCGTCTGCCTCATACCAAGTCCAAACAGAGCCCACCCTCTAGATTCTCACACCGAGAATACCAAGGTAGCCTTTTTAGGTGGTGTCAGACTCAACTCCGACATCGTCGAGGTTTTCTGGAGGCCGTTCGTGATCGCTGTGGAGGTCCGTTCGTAGTTGGCGGAGGATGTTGTGACGCAAAGGTGTTCGTTTGAGGACGAGTGCGAAGAGTTCGTACGGGTTGTGCGGTCGTGTACATGGCCGTTCGAGGTTGCTGTTGTTTGAGCAGTCGTAACACATCGAAAGCTATGGAGACGCTTCTGCATTTTGTTCATATAGTTTTTCTCTTGTTGTTCATTTGTTGTTCATGCTGTAATTTCTCTGTATGAAATTGTATAATCGTTTGTTTAAATCGACTATAAATGTATTGTTCATTCGTTGATTTGTGATTTGGAATAATCTTGTTCTACTGCTCATGAAAATCTCGCTTTCGATTTCCTTAATTGGTAATTAGAGCCAGGTTCATCTTGGTTCGGTCTATGATGAGTTATGCTCATCTTCCAGACTCATTTTGGGTTATATGCAGTGCAGACTGCATGTAAATATCCTGAACGACGTTCCCTCGAAGAAGTGTTTCTGAAAACACTTTTGGAGTTATGGAGAGGCCGTAAATGTAGTTTACGCCACTTCAGAATTTGGGATTGTCCGCACATGTGCTAGCGACTAACCCAAAGAAGTTGGAACCGCATTCGAAGGTTTGCCTCTTTGTAGGCTACCCCAAGGAAACAAGAGGGGAAAACGTCTATGATCCAAGTGAGAACAAAGTGTTTAGGTTCCACAAATGCTATCTTCTTGGAAGAAGATCACATGAGGGATTCATAAAGCCATAGAAGTAAGCTCGTTTTATGTGAGATCTCAAGTGAGACTAAGATTGCTGAGGGTTCAAAAGAAGTTTGGTTGAATAGGCCGATAGATACAACAAGAGTTGTTAAGGTCGGAACGTTTAGTCAACCAGCTCAAGAGTTGAGACTGCCTCGACGTAGTAGGAGGTTTATAAACCTACGCGATCGCTACATGGTTTTGACTAAAGCCCAAAACATATTCACGATTGATGGGTCAAGATCCGTTGTCTTTTAAGAAGAAAGAAGATGTTGACAAAGATGAAATGGGTTAAGGCCATGAACCAGGAAATGGAGTCTATGTACTTCAATAATGTCTGGTAGCTTATTGATCCACCTGATGGAGGTAAGACCTAGTGGGTGTAAGTGGGTCTTTAAGCGAAAAGAGAGGTGTAGATGGAAAGGTGCAAACCTTAAGGCTAGACTCATGGCAAGGGTTATATACCCAGGTTGAGCGGAGTTGACTATGAGGAAACTTTCTCACCTGTATTTCATGCTGAAGTCTATCCGGATTCTCCTATCCATAGCCACATTTTATATCATGAAATATGGTAAATGAGACGTCAAGACTGCCTTTCTTAATGGTAACCTTGAGAAGACCATCTAATAGACCTCAACTATGAAGGGTTCCATTGTTCCAGATCAAAAGCAAGGAGTTTGCAAGCTTAATAGGTCCATTTATGGGTTGAAACAAGCCCATCTAGGTCTTGGAATATCAGATTTGACAACTACTCTCAAGTCGTTTGGCTTTGACCAGAATAATGATGAGCCTTGTGTTTACAAGAAGATCGTCAACAGCTCAATAGCTTTCCTGGTACTGTATGTGGCTGATGATATCCTAATCAATTGGGAATGATGTGGGTATCTGACTGACATTAAGAAATGGCTAGCTGCCCCAGTTTTCAAATGAAAGATTTAGGTGAGGCACAATATGTTCTTCGAGATCCAGAATCATTCGATAATCGCAAAGAACAAACGGTTTAGCCCTGTCTCGGCATCGTTACATGATCAAATGTTGATTCAAGTACAGGACTGTCAGGATTCCTAAGAGGGGTTTGTAACCCTTCGGGCATGG
>NW_024063722.1:0-7613 GCF_009727055.1 Benincasa hispida | reverse complement strand
TCCAACTAACAGCCCTAACAATTGCTAGTAGACCTACATAGGGTGTTTTATAACTTTATAATAAACCTAGAGTGTTCATGGCTTCATGGGCAGTATCTGAATGGAACATAGAAATATGCAGTGAATTAGGAATCTATTACACTCTATATTGCTGTTTAATTAAAAGAAAATAGCATGCAAATCAAGGAAAGACAGTAAATTAACTAGGATAATAGATACAACCTTTAGTAGCTCCCGGAAAAACTGCTTTTTCCTACGCCTGTGAATCTTGACCAAACTCTTTTAGACCACCACTAAAGTTTACCTACTATCCTCTGGACTCAAGAAGCTGGACTTGTGGGAGACCCGGTTGGATGAAGAAAACCGAGAGAGAGAGAAAGAGATGGAAAAGAAAATGGAAATTTGGGTTTATGCGTTTGGGTGGACTCCAATCAAGGAAAAATGATTTTTCCAGCCCAAATTTAGAAAATATTTTTTTGCAAAAATGCCCAATTTTTTTTCATCAAAATGAAACCCAATTTATGAATACAACCATGCAACCACATGCATGAAACAAGTCCTATAAAAAACCTAACACCTATAACTCCACTATCCCTCTAATCCACTATCTTGTGGACTTAATGTCTTCCAGTATAACAGCTAACACCTAGCCCAAATTTTGTTAGTAGAATTATCCAATAAAAGTTTGGAGTTTTCCTCTAACTATTGTCAAAGGGCAAATAGTCATTTGGTCAAAGCAAACTTTGACCAAAAAGTCACATTTTGAACTTTTTATGATTTTTTTCGTTGTTTGACTAATTTTGACTCCCGAGCATTGAATCCGCATTCATCTTTCTCAAAATTCAAATCACATTTAGAATATAAGGTCGGTCAAAGTTTGAGCCTTTTCGAAGTCAAAAGTCACTATTTGACTTTTTACATCTTTGACCATTTTCCATATTTCCGTATGCTTCCGAATATGAACATTTCATATTCTTGATATTTTAATCAAGATTTAAATATTAAAGTTGACATCTCCTAAACTGAAAAACCGGACCATTATATCACATATTACTTGTCGGTTTGCTCTATCTTCACCCCTAATTTCGAACATATTTTATCATACTGTTCTAAGTTTATTCATATGAGGCAGTAGGGAACCTAATAGACCTATAGATCATGGGCTCTAACGATCCAAATATTAGCTGGCCTAAAACTCTTTTAGACGAGCTAATCAACAATTCGTTAACTAACGGGTTCATTTCGACTATAGTTTTCCGTAGTTGCACCCCCTTCACTATAGATATATTCTGTGTCCATTTGGATATACCATGATAGTAAAGCTATCCCTTTCACAGGTTGTTCGTAATTCGGCTGGTCATTAAAAACCATTTACCTCCAAGACTACCAATCTTGTTCCTTAGTTTCCACTGATTCTCTAATGAAACAAGGTTTAATGGTCCACCTAAACCGAAACCCTCTCTGGCCAAGAAAGGGTAGGGCCCCTTGCTTCAAGACATTGATTCATACTAAAGGGAACAACCATATCTACTATCCCTTAACAGGTAGGAGTGAATTTCGTCTTGCACCCTATGTTCCCAACTATCCACCCGATCTTACCCCTAAAATGGAGGCTTATTGGGCCAGCGATTGATGAGCTATCCTCACCTATGCAGATCTAAGGAAATTCGAGTGAACAGGATTCATAGTTAACTCAAAGGATTAAAATTAAGTTACCTAGGGTCATCAATTAACATAAAAACGACATTTAGAACGTTAAAAAGTGACTATTTCATAGTTCAGCTTATGCAAAAATCATGCCATAAGATGCCCCCACTCACATATCTCTATATTGAACGATTTCAAGCATCACATTCGTTTTGTACAACTACAAAGTGTCGTATCCATAGTGTCCCCAGGAATTAAGGCGCCCAACCTTATTCATTTTAGTTGTTTCATTTTTTATAAGAGTTATAATTAATGAAATTAGAATTAAAATCAATAAGAAAGAGTTGCATGCAAACTTAGGCTTTAATCATATTTTAAAAGAGTTTTAAAATTTGATTGAGATAGACCTAACGGTTTTAATGAGATTAGAAACCTAAGTTTAATCTTTTAATTCGGTTTATTAGAATTAAATTGACTAATAAAAGATTAAATATGTACTGAATCTATCTATAAGGGATCTTTTGGCTAAGCTGGTTCTGGCTAGGCTGGGTACTTAAGTCGATGGAAATGTCACACCCCTACCTGGGAACCTACCTGGAAAGGTGAATTAGATAGATTTGTTTCATGCATGCAAATTTAATGAAAGTCTATTAAAGTTTTTAGTAAGACTTGAATCAGACTTATTTAATCATCAAAAGCGAATGTTGTTTTTGAGTAAATTAAATATCCATTTAGATAAAATCGGTAGCAGGATTTTCTAAGTTAATGAATCCCTAGGTAGAACATTCAATGGGAGGTAATTGGGGTATATGATACTTCATTTTACCTCTACGAGTTCCCCCTAAAAAATTCACACTGTGAGATCTATACTCGGCCTCGAGACACCCTGAGAGTGTCCTCCTAAAGGATAGCATTTGAGTAGGTCGATACCAAGGTGAATGGAGAGAATGTTCATAGTAAGTGGGAGCGAGAAGTGTGACAGCATATCCCTCGGTCTCTCTTATTAGGTTGGAAAAAATTTTCGTGCATCGCCTTGAGGCACCCTAGGAGTGTCCCCCTAAAGGATGGCTATATTTGCACAACTCTTTATCTGATCTCCATAAATGGATAGGGTTGGTTTAGTCTCTTGTCCTAATTTTTTTTCCCTATGGTGAGCACATTAGGGCAGGAATCTAGGGTCTAAAATGAGAGGTTACACTTGCACAAAGTTGTTAAGGATGTTAACAAATTCTAGACTGAACAATGGTGGCTGTTAGATTCAGTTACAAGGAGTTGTTTCTATCTAATGGTTGAGATTATCACATTCCAATAAAGGGGCATTTGATCACTCTACGGTGACTTTTTTTCTGCTCACTGGGGCATCATTGCAAAATAGATGTCACTTAGGGTACAATAGAACTCCTTTGCTAAAAATTAATTGGTGTTAAATGTGGTAATGCAAGTAGACTCATTAAGTTTGTTTTTTTTTTTCATTAATTTTGTTAAAATGGCTACCACTACTCTTGCTTTATTAGCCGCCAATAAACTGACTGGTGAGAACTACGCTAGTTGGAAAAACACAATTAAGACGATCCTTATCATCGATGATCTGAGGTTCATCCTTATGGAGGATTTTCCTCCTATTCCACCTCCCAACGTTGCTCTAAATGTTCGAGAGGCGTACGAGCATTAGACACGGGCGAATGAGAACGCCCGAGCGTATATCTTGGTCAACCTTAAGGATGTTTTGGCCAAAAAGCATGAGCTCATGATCACTGCACGTGAGATCATGGAGTTCCTGAGGGGAGTGTTTAGACAAACGTCCGCACAGCTAAGGCACGACATTCTTAAGTTCATCTTCAACTCCAAAATGAAGGAAGGAACATCTGTTTGTGAACATGTTCTGAACATGATGGTCCACTTCAACGTGGCAAAGATGAATAGGTCAAGCATCGATGAGGCCAGCCAGGTTAGCATTACTCTAGAGTCATTACCAGAAAGCTTCCTTCACTTTGTTAGCAACGTTATTCTAAACAAGGTTGACTACAACCTTACAACTCTACTCAATGAATTGTAGACATTCCAATTCTTGCTGAAAAGAAAGGAGAAGAAGGTTGGTGAGGCAAGACTCTCTTAAGTTTATCTTCAACTTCAATTTTGCTCCGTTTTCCATCGAATAGATGCTGGAAAACCATCATGAATGACCCGGAAATTAAACTATAGACTCGATAGTAAATAATTATGTCCATAACAACGGGCCCTTACTTATCGAATCATAGAAAATGCAACATAATTTTAAAATTCTAATCCCGAAAACATCCAAACGTTCAAAGCCCGTTCAACATTGAACAATGCAGCATTCTAAACCCACCATTACTTTGAAGAATGTTAAAAAAGAAAAACTGTGACTCGACCGAGTGCTCTGATACCAATTGAAAGAGTTGAGAACACTATATGCGGAAAGGATCGGTATCCCAATTTTGTTTTATAGAACATATAATCAAACAGAAAATTGAAACATAAACATTTGATTTAATTTAACATGCAATAACATGAAAAATGATAAGAATAGGAGATCAGAAGATCATTCACCTTAAAGATTGAAACTCTTCACATCCTCTCGAAATTACAAACTCTTCGAATTCCTTTCGAATTCATAAACAACCACAAAAATGCAGCAAAGGATCTCCAAAACCGTTCAAATTTAATTTAATCAAATAGAAAATGAAAACATAAACATTTGATTTAATTTAGCATGCAACTACACGAAAAATGAATAAGAAGAGGAGATCAGAAGATCACTCACCTTTAAAGACCGAAACTCTGCACATCCCTCTCGAAATTACGAACTTTTCAAATTCCTTTCGAATTCACGAACCAAAAAATGCATCAAAGAATCTCCAAATCCCGAACATAACCAGACGAAAACCTTGGTATTCTCGAAGGGTAGAGAATCGGTGAGAGTTTTGGGAGCTTCAAGATTAATTTGGAAAAGATAAAATTATAGAATTTGAGAGATGAAATGCACACCACATAAAAAATTTATGTTCTATATTTATATTAGAATGCAAGGAGAAGATGATTCAAACTTTCCCACTTCCATATGTCAGTTAATGAGAGAAAAATAGGAGGAAAGGGGGGGAAGTTAACAAATAACTCCCTTTAATTAAACAAAATTGATTTTTCTTTAATTAATTGATTGATTATATATCATATATTAAAAAACCATATGTTATATCTAATATAACACATAACTTATAGTTTGTATTATATCACATGTAGTATAACCTATAGTTTAATATTATTTCATTTCATATGAATCAAATTCATATTATTTTTAATGTTTGAATCATATTGAAATATTCATTTTCTCTCAAATAAAACTTTATATTATTATATCTCATATAAATAATTTCATATTAATTATATCTTATATAATTAATTTTCTTTATTAATTTGAACAATTCAAATTAATCCAAATTAATGTCATTCTTATTAATCCCAATTGAGCTAATGAGGGGACGTTATGGACTTATAGAAGCTCCAACGGTACTTGATTAATTAATTAAACTCTTTAACTAAATTAATCAACTTCAATTAACTATCGTCACTCCACTAAAAACCGATAGTTGCACTCTTTGCACGATAGATAAATTTCTATGTCCATTGAATATAACCAATCAATAGTGTGTTGACCCCTCACAAATTTCTCGTACGAATAACTGGACCAGAATTGTCATTTTGCCCCTATAGTTACGTCTAACTTCTTTAGTACCACTGATGCCTCTAATGAAGAATAAGTTATAGGTCAACTATAATCAAATCCCTCTCGGGCTAGGAAAGGGTGTGACGTCACATTGTTCAAGCCCCAAAAATCAGCCCTTAAGGGACTAACTTACCTATTTACCCGAACTATAAGGCAAGAGTGAATTTCTTCTGTGTATTTGCATTCTCAGTTCCCCAATCAAACGAATCTCCAAAATGATAGGCATATTGGGTCAGCAAAACTTTCCACTTTCACCCATACAAATCAAAGAACCGCCTTCATAGGCAGCAGTTCACAACTCACACGGGATTCAGGTGAATTCACCTATGGTCATCCTGATGAAATGTAAGTCTCTTCTAGTAATGGTGTTGTACAAAGAGACTATTCATTTCATGTCCAATCTTGTACAAACTCTTTGTATAGAATGTTGGGGTTGATGCCCTAAATCTCGTAGGGTCCTATACTTTGTAAACTTTATACGAACAAACTCTTATGTGATTAATAATATAAGATATTTTTATTCACTTTGTCTATAAAATATGTGATATTTTAGTTGCAATAAACTAACATCTAAGGTTATCGTTTTAACTTAAATACGTATGTGGAGACATATAGTTGGATTATGTTTAAGTGATAACCTAAATGGCCTGTAATAGATGGATAAGGCTGGGTACATTATCCTAGTGACACTACGAGTGTAGCCCCTTTGTAGATGTTACAAATGTTGTAAAATGCTACAAATGATCTGATCCTGATCATTCAAATATTAGACATGCGATTGGAGATATTCTACACAAAGAAGTTTGTATAAGACCGTGATAACGAAATTAGTGAACGCAATTATGCGATGCATGTCTTAAGGTATGCATTGATACTCATGCGTTGGTTTCATGCATCGGAATGAAACTATGCATTTACGAATGTATGCGATGACCATGTGTTCCAGTCACAAGTTTTCTTGTACTCACGCCAAGTATAATGCAAACGCAAGTTTCTCGGGTGATCCGAGGTCGAACTCAGGGACTTGTAGCTAGACGTGTGATGTGTTTGCGACGGATAAATAAAAGAATGATGGGGGGGTTTTAAGCTACAAACTACTCCTACTCCTAACTGACAAACAAAAGCATTGGAAGTATGAATGAGAGGTAGAGATACGACAACTGTTGACGCGTGGTAAATGCATGAAAAAATAGATAAAAAGTAAGGATGTCCTCGTCGCAACCCTAAGCTTGATCGTAAGGGCAACCTCAACCAATGCAAGCTATGCGATCATGCTACACACACTTGAGCCTATTTCTAGGACGTATGCGATGTATATACGAAGTGTCGAGAGGCCTTATTCCTAAATCTCTATTCCTGCTCATGTGCTCCCACACATAAATAAGATGACCGCATACCACCATATCCTACTTCTTGGACGCATGCCATATCCTCTCCGTAGGGTGCATACGCTGTGTAATAGCAAATGGAGCTTATCTCTAAGTTCCCCATTTTTACTTATGCGATTCAATCCGCTCTCCCGAGACTTAGATTTGGTTTTTAGACTACTCTTCCAAGTATGCCTAAATGATGAATGATGCACTCATAAGACAAGGTAACCGCATAAACTTGGCTGACATAAGATTATTCCTATCTCTAGCGAATACTTGCTTACATTGCTTTAATACGACTAACCACTTACCCTCCCGGGCAGTTAGTTGTTGCTGACTTTACTCATAGACAAGCGTTGCGTCCGCCTACAGACAGGCGTTGCTACAGTTTCACACTAAACAAATAAGGTTTTCTCACAATACTCACGCAACGCACACCTCTCGGTGGTTTGCTACATGCTTCATATTCCTATGCCGCATGATTAAGCATGCGATACTCTAGCAATCTCACTAAGTGATGCAATGAAGGTTAAATATGCTAAGTAGTGAAGATGGAGATGAAGTCGAAGGAAACATCGAAATGCATTGATCACAAAGTGTATTAATTTCTTAAGCCAAAATGTAATACAATACAATATAAGAAAAGAAGAGAAAATGAAAGGACCAGCTAGAAGCAATGTCTTGCTTCCAACGGATGTGTGTCAAGGCTACGGTGGTGCAATGGAAGGGCGGTGGAGCTGACTCTCTCGAGATCTAACTCCGGCAAAGGCTCCGTTCGTCACTCGAAATGATGAAGGAGATGAAGAACTCTCAAGCTTTCTTCTAACTCTTTGGTCTGGATCACAAGGATC
>NW_024063721.1:0-2382 GCF_009727055.1 Benincasa hispida | reverse complement strand
ATGAAGAAGATGACCAATCGACATAGATAGGAAGATGAAGAATTTGAAGACTTTTTTTTTCTTTTTAAGTCTTTTTCTCTGATTTGGAATCTCTCTCTCAACTTGTTTGTTCCTAATCCACGTGAGAGAAAGAAGAGTGAGAAGTGAGCAAATTTCATCATGTTCTCCAATTGGAATAATGACAAAAAAAAAACATGTAAATTGAGAAGAGAGGACAAGAGAGAGGAGAGAAGAGAGAAGAAAAAAGAGGAGAGAGAAGAGAGAGACGTGTGAAACATTAAAAAAAAATATTTTTCTAAGTCATCTTGCCACATCATATTTTTAATTAATTTTGTATTTAAATTTAATATATTTATTGGTTGAAGGACTTTTTAAACCTATTTTTAAAAAATTCACGGATTAAAATGACTAATTTGAAACATTAGGAACCAAACACACCTATTCCTAAAAACTTAGGAACCAAAAATTGGATGACCTTTGGCCATTTGGGGGAGATACAACCACGCAAAGCAAAAAAAACCCTTAGCCATTTTTCTTTTCACATAAATGAGAGAAAAAATATTCCTAAAAAATAAATAATAAATAAACGAAATATTCCTAAAAAAATAATAAAAGAAATATTCATTAAAACAGAAAAAAGAAATATTTGTTAAAAAGAAAAAAGAATTTAGTCTTTAAATTTTGATTTATAATGATCTAGTCCCTATATTTTTTATTGGTAATAATTTAATCCTTGATTATATTATGTAATAATTTAGTTCTCATACTTTCAAAATTGCAATAATATTTAATCGTAATAATTTAATGATGAAATTTCATCGAAATAATAATCAAAATTTGATTATGTAATGACTTAGTGTTTATAATTTATAAATTTGACCATGAATCATGAATCAATTTATCAATGAAGAAGTAATTTTATTTAATTTTAATAGTAATTTTGAGGATTTTACATGTCAGTCTAATTTATCCGCACTCTCATTCTAAGTCTTTCACATTGTTAATTTGGTGGATTAAAATGTAAATATGTTTTTATTATATTTTACAATATAATTTATATTGTGGTTAGAGGGAAAGAAAGGAAGAAAAAAAAAACTAACAAAATAGGGGTGCAGCCTATGTGAGTGGAAGAAGAAAAAAGAATTCAGCCACGTACAAAATAAATGAAGATTTTTTTTATAAATATTTTTCTTAGGGGAAAAAAAGTGAAAAATGATGCTTATGAAAGCCTATGTTCTTCCTCTTCTTCTTCATTTCTGCTCTCCGACTCCTCTCTCTGCTGTTTTCCTTTCAACAACGTCGTGTTCAAAATTGGAGAAGGAGAAGGATTCATCCATTTCTACCAGAAAACCTCTGATTATTTTGTCTCTCTTTGGTTATATTCAGTCCTTTTTCCTGGTCAGTGGATGGGGCGCTGAAGCATGAAGATGAAGATGGTGGCTCTCTTAGTTTTTTGTGAAGGATGATCAAAATGAATCTGTGCGTACACATTTCTTTTTTTTTGGGAATCAGTTTTTTCTTTTCTTCTTCTCCATATTTTCTCCATCCAAGTAACGTGTGAAAGTTTTTTTTTTTTTTTTTTCTTTATGTTTCTTTATATTAATCTCTAGATGTCCATGTCTACATAACGTGCTTTGTTCATCTTTTCTTTATTTCTTCTGCTTTTTAATTCTTGATAATATGATAGTTTATTGATCATACACACTTTTGTATGTATTAAGTTTTTGTCAAGTTTCCGTCACATTATTGATATATGTTATTATTTTTTTTTATGTTAATGTGTTCATTATTATTTTTGTTTAAGTATTTTTCTAGGAAAATATACTATCTCTGATTCATTAGAATATCTAGGTTTATTCTTTAAATATGCTTTAAATATGTGATATATCTATTCTGTGATATGCAGTTAGATTTATTTTTAATATTTATTATTCAAAATTTTCTAAAAAGTAACTTCTCTCCATACGAAATCTTATAATACTCGGGATGTCGATTCTTGGGAAATATCTTGGGGATGACTAGATTTGAGGTTAGTTAATAATGATCTATTTCTAGACTAGTTTTTTTTTTAAAGAAAAAAAGGAAAAAATCATGTTTACATGTGTATTTTATTCTTGTTCTTCGTATAATAATATATTATCAAATATGGAGATTATTGAAAAAAATCATAAAAGGGATTTATACTTTTAAAAAGAATGAATTTTAAATAGTTTATTAAAATCATTCATAAATATTTTTTCTTTAAAAAAAATCAAGAAACCTTAAAGAAAATGATTCCATTAATTTTTTCCTTAAAGATAATTTTCCTTAGAAAACAATCTTCCCCAATTATTTAAAAATAAATAACACAAATTAAAATTGATATCATGAATAATTCATTTC
>NW_024063720.1:0-10007 GCF_009727055.1 Benincasa hispida | reverse complement strand
ACCTCGAATTCTAGAACTATCTGATAGAACATGGAATCACGTCCCAAATCTTTGGCCCCAGGTTACACCTTAGCAGAATGATGTATCAGAAAGGAGAAATAGAATCCTGTTGAACGTGGTTCAGTCTATGATGGAGTTATGCTCATCTTTCAGACTCGTTTTAGGGATTTGCAGTAGAGACTGCATGTTACATTTTGAACATGTTCCTTCGAAAAGTGTTTTTTGAAACAACTTTTGAGCTTGTGGAGGAGGCCAATAAATGTAGTTTACACCCACTTTCAAGATTTGGGGATGTTTTGGCCCACGTACTTGTGGCTAACCCTAAAAAGTTGGAATCGCGTTCGAAAGTTTGCCTCTTTTGTAGACTACCCCAGGGAGCTAATTGATCAACCGAACTTTAAAAGGACGTGAAAATGAAACACCCTTGAATGAAAGCGTTGCAACGTTATAAGGCAGTAGCACCTATTTTGTGCAAATTGGACAGAGTTGCAACACCACATGTAATTGTAGCGTTGCAGAGGCTACGGATTAAAGATGGAAGTGCGAGGAAGAGTAACATACAAATTTTTCATCTGTGCAACATTGCAACGCTGCGACGCTACACTATATATATGTTTCTCGAATTAGGTCAGAATTATTCGCCCATCTTTAGCCTCCAGCCGAATTTCCCCTATTTTTGCTCTCCACTTTGTATTCTGGTGTTTCTTATAGTTAATCGAGTAGATGTCGGATTGTAGCTTCTCCATCTCTGTAGGAAGGTAAGATTTTGGTTTCTTAGCTTAGGAATTTGAAAGAACTCAATGTTATTTTGTGAGATTTTGATTTATTGATGTATACAGACTTGTTTATGGGTTTTAATAAGAATTTACATTTATGAATTGCATGATTTTATTGTTGATTGAAACCCAATAATTTTGTTGTGTGATTCTAATGCCTTGTGATTGGCTTGTAATATGTGACATGTAATTATAAGTTTAATCCCACCAAGTAGACATTTAGAATATTTTATGGTATTCATAGATGCATCCAGCAGATGGTCACACTGTGCTTATTATCAAGTCAAAATCTTGCATTTGCAAGATTACTTGCTCAAATAATTAAGTTAAGAGCACAATTTCCTAATTATATAATTAAGACCATTCGTCTTGATAATGCTGGTGAATTTACATCCCAAGCTTTGATAATTATTGTATGTCAATTGGGATAAGTGTTGAACATCTTATAGCTCATGTTCATACACAAAATGGTTTAGTAGAATCATTTATAAAACGTTTGCAATTAATTGCAAGACCATTACTTATGAGAGCTAAGCTTCCATCATTTGTATGGGGACATGCTATTTTGCATGCAATGTTACTTGTACGCATTAGGCTAGTACTTATCACAAGTACTTGCCATTACAATTACTTATGGTCATGAGTCAAATATTTCAGAACTTTTGGATGTGCAGTTTATGTTCCAATTGCTCCACCACAACACACTAAAGGGGTCCTCAAAGGAGGTGAGGAATATATGTTGGATATGATTCTCCATCAATTATTAAATATCTTGAGCCCCTGACGAGTGATGTATTTACTACACGATTTGCTGATTGTCATTTTGATGAGACAAATTTTCTAACATTAGGGGGGAAAATTAAGAAAGTTGAAAAAAGAAATCACATGGAATGTATCGTTATTGTCTCATTTAGATCCCCGTACAAATCAATGTGAACTTGACGTTAAAAAATAATTCATTTGCAAAATATAGCAAATCAATTACCAAATGCATTTATAGATGCAAAGAAAGTAACTAAGTCACATAGACCAGCTACAAATGTTCCATAAAAAATTAATATCCCAACACAACAAGTTTGTCACTAATGAGTCTGAAACACGCTAGAAGCGTGGTAGACCAGTGGGTTCCAAGATAAAAATCATCGAAACAAAAAAAATTAATAGTGAAAAAGACTTGGTTAAAGATGCCCATAAAAAAAAAATCCTCGATGACTAGTGAGGAAGGTGAAATACCTAAAGATATAGTAATGAAATTTCAGTAAACTATGTCATGATAGGAAAAAGAGGAATCGAGCTAATGTAATTATTGACAATATTTTTTTGTATAATGTTGCTCTTGATATTATATCTGAAAATGAGGATTTTGAACCAAAATATGTTGAAAAATGTTGACATAGAAAAAATTGACTTTATGAAAGAAGTAATCGAGATAGAATTATACTCACTCTCAAAATGTCTGGTTTTTGGACCAGTAGTCCAAACACCAGAAGGTGTTAAACCCGTGGGATACAAATGGGTATTTGTAAGGAAAAGAAATAAAAATAATGAGGTCACAACATATAAACCAAGACTAGTTGCACAAGGTTCTTCATAAAGACTTGGTATTGATTTTGAGGACACGTATTGTCCAATGGTGGATGCAATTACATTAAGATATTTAATTGGCTTGACCGTGTATAAAAATCTAGATATGCATCTTATGGATATAGTCACAATATATTTATATGAATCTCTTGATAATGATATCTATATGAGAATCTCAGTAGGATTTAAGGTACCTGAAACATATACATCAAATTCTCAGGAATGATATTCAATAAAGTTACAGAGATCACTATATGGATCGAAAAAATCAGGACGGATGTGATACAATCACTTGAGTAGATATTTTATTGAAAGAAAGATATCAAAATAATTCGTGTGTTTTTATAAAGAAATCATAATCAGGATTTGCTATTATAACTATATATGTTGATAACTTAACTTGAATATAATTGGAATTTCTGAAGAGCTTTCAAAGGCAATAGAATATCTTAAGAACAAATTTAAGATGAAAGATCTCGGAAAATTTTTTTTTGCCTTAGTTTGAAAATTGAGCATTTAGTAGATGAAATATTTATTCATCAGTCAATTTATACAGAAAATCCCATTGAAGTTGTCTTTGTAAAACCTTCAGCAAGATAATGTTTTTTTCTTTTTAGTTTGATTTATATTCTAAAAAAAAAGTGGATTATTCTACGATTCATCAACTTGATCTCTCATGGCCCATCATAGCAGTGTTGTTGTAACAAGAATTGTACACTATATATTGGCACTTAATGTGCTTATCTAATTCAAAAAATGAAGACTTTACTCATATCATAATTAAAAAATAATAATAATAATTTTTTCTATCCTTTCAAGTTTTTTGGTGTCTTTGTCATTTAGAGACAACTGGGTCAAAATTTTTGTCCCAGAAGATGACAGTCTTTACTGAGAAACAAGTAGTAGGCTTCTTATAATGAGTCAATGACAAACATTTTTACTTTTTCTTCTTGTTTTATAGTGCAAAACCTTGCTTTGGCAACTGTGATATTTTTTCTTCTTCTTCTTCATAGCTGGTTCTTCTGTAATCTCTCAGAGGAAGCTCTTCACTTTCAGTCATGGGAGAAGATCAAGATAAATCCCTCCAAATTACAGGTCAGTATCCAGCAAATTATTCAGAGTAAAAAGGAACATGAAAGAAACATATTTTATTATTATTATTTTCTTCATTTAGAAGTTTTTCTTTTTTCTTTTTTTGTATAGTTTATTTTAATTTTGATAATATTTGAAGATAGATTAGAAATGTTTCTCTTGCTACCAGGCTTCTCATTCCGTTCTTTTCAGCTTAATGATTTAAGCTCCTTTCTATAACCATTTGATTTTTTCTTTTACGTTTTGGAAAAATAAGTCTATTTCTCAATTTCTTATCATAGTTTTTATATCTTAAGTAAACAAGTTGAATTCTAAACCAAATTCAAAAAACAAAAGCATGTTTTTAAAAGTTATTTTTTAATTTTCAAAAATTTGCTTCGTTTTTAAAAACATTAGTAGGAAGTAAATAATAAAGTAAGAAAATTAGAGGTGAAATTGGTGTTTATAAGCTTAATTTTCAAAAACTAAAAACGAAAAATCAATGGTTACCAAACGGGACGTTAGTTTTTAATTTTCGATTTTTGAAATTTAAAGTTAAAAATACTACTTCCACTTATAAATTTTTTTGTTTTATTTTCAACTAGTTTATACCATATTTTCAAAAATCCAGGCAGTGTCTTTCAAGAGAACAGTTCTAAACAAAATTCTAAAAACAAATAAAGATTTTTCTCAAGATTGCAGTTTTGGTAAGAAAGAAAAAAATTATTTGGACAGTTGGTAGAAATTGAAATTGAAAGGTAAGAGGATGAGAAAATAGGGCTTTGAGTTATAGTCTAATATGCATTTGTAACATTAACTAAAATTCAATGTCTATGGTGAATTGAATTAACGCCTATTCAACCTTCTATAAAGTATCTTTAGGAGACTAAGCTATTAAACCTATATGTCTATAGCTACTCTCTTCTAATCTTCTTCATTTTAATTTGTCATCACCAGAATCAGATCAGATAGCCAAAGAAGCAAACACCACAGATTTTTCAGAAACAATCATCAACCAAAGGAAAATCTCCCACAAAGCAAATTACATTAAGTGGCTTAAGATCTCTCTCTACATCATCTTTCTCCTTCTAGGACAAGCAGTGGCAACCCTCCTTGGAAGACTCTACTTTGACAAAGGAGGCAAAAGCAAATGGCTTGGAACCTTGGTCCAAGTAGCAGGCTTCCCCATCTTCCTTCCTTATTACATCATAACAGCAACCAAACAAAAAACAAACACAAACAACATTTCACAAACAGAACAACAACCAACCCTGTTGAAACTAGTTCTGGTTTATGTCTCACTGGGGCTGCTTTTAGCTGCAGATTGCTACTTATTCTCCATTGGCCTCATGTATCTCCCTGTCTCCACTTATTCCCTCATCTCTTCCTCACAATTAGCCTTCAATGCTATCTTTTCCTTCTTCCTGAACTCCCAAAAGTTCACTCCTCCCATTATTAACTCCCTTGTTCTTCTCACCATCTCCTCCACCCTCCTTGTCTTTCAAACAGAATCAGATGATTCAGCCAACAATAAGGCCTCTAAGGCCAAATACATAATTGGCTTCCTCTGCACCATTGCTGGATCAGCCGGCTACGGCCTAGTGCTTTCTTTGACGCAGCTGTTCTTCAACAAGGTCATCAAAAGTGAGTCATTCAAGGTCATTGTGGACATGATTGTGTACCGGTCGTTAGTTGCTTCTCTAGCCATTGTTGTGGGGCTTTTTGTGAGTGGAGAGTGGAGTGGTTTAGAAAGGGAGATGGATGAGTTTGAGCTGGGGAAAGTATCCTATGTTATGACAGTGGTTTGGACTGCCATTATATGGAAAGTTTACACCGTTGGGTGTGTTGGTTTGATATTTGAAGTTTCTTCTCTGTTTTCCAATGCCGTATGTACTCTAGGATTGCCTATAGTTCCTGTTGCGGCAGTGATCTTCTTTCATGACAAAATGAGTGGGTTAAAAGGTGTTGCCATGGCTTTGGCGATTTGGGGTTTTGTTTCATATGGCTATCAGCAGTATCTTGATGATTTCAAGTCCAAGAAAATTCCAGAAGTTCGTTGTGAAGAAAGATAGATAATGTGGAATGTGCCTTCTCTTTCCCATTTGAAAGTTCCTTTTTCCCCCTTTTCTTTTTTTGAGTGGGGGGATCATTTGCCAAAGCAAAGCATGCTGTAAATTTTCATAATGGCATCTTAGTTATTAACTTTGTGTTCAATCACCCTAAATCACGGGTGCAATGCATAAAATTGAAATTCTTCCTATTATTACAGCACAAAGTTCATGTCTAGCCTACTAAATAGTGTAATAAACCCAGCAAGACGCATCTTTCGGAGAATTGTAAGGCAATTTGAAATTAAGTTGGTCATCAGCCAAGTTATCAATGTCAACATTGAGATTTCAATTTAACAAATATTTGTCAAAAAGAGTTTAGTTCAATGATAATTAGCATGACCTTTTTTCTTAAAGGTTTGAGATTCAATTTTCCTATCCCTGCAATTTGTTTGTACTAAAAAAGGTTTATAATCTTTGAGGATATATCGAACAGTAGATATTAATATTTATAATGATGATATCTGATTATATTTTTAATGTTTCATGGATTGTAGTACGAGATATCAAAACTATCAACGGGTCCTTAAAATCAATCATCAACCTTCCAATATATGGATATATTATATATCAACCGTTATTTTAATCCTAAATGATATTGTACTAAGAGTTCTGGAGATCAAGGAGAGATTACTAGGAAGGTTAGTCATACTCTTTATTCTACCCTTTGTAATCCACATTCTTATGGTAGAAAATGGGATGTAACCTAAGGGTGAATCCAAACAAATATCCTATTTTCCTTCCTTTTACTTCCCTTCTTTCATTTTTATTGGGTGTGTGAAAATATAATGATTTAAATATTATTTTAATCTCCATATTTTCAGTTTTATTTCATTTTAGTCTTTATAGTTTTAGAACATCCATTTTGGTCCCTTCACATTCATTTTTGTCTCATTTCTTTCACTAATCAATTTTAGAATGGAACTCTCTTCACTAAATTCTTTAAAATGTAGTCATAAATGTGCATCAAGGGTTTTTTTTTTGTTTGCAAATGTATTCTAATTAAAGTGTCGGATGGAGGAATCAAACTTCTAACCTCGAGGTCGATAATACGAGTACTATACCAGTTGAGCTACGCTCATATGGGCTATCAAAGGGTTTTTACAGGGTATAAATTTGTTGTCGTTTTTTTATATGCACATGGACCAAATAGATATTATTAAATAGAGATTAGATTGAAGAAAAGTTAAAAGTAAAGGAACCAAAATAACAAACACAATACTATAGAAATCAAAATAGTATGTCCAGTGTATTTTTATCAAATAAAAAATGGTAATAGAATTTACTTCCTTATCAAATACAATGTATACAAATCAATATCAATAATTTTTTAAAAAATAAAATAAAATCACACAAAGGCTAAAGCAAGCAAGTCATTTGTTATTTCAAAAGAGTGTGACATCTAAATGCGCATGTAAACTCTGCACTCCACAAGCAACAAGTCAAACCTCCCACACAAAATGGAAGGAAGAATAAAGCCTTGCTCTTGAAAAGGGAATGAACTTTCAGCAATAAACCAAACAATTTGCAGAATATGTTCCCACCACCAACACTATCGAAACCTCCCATCAAAACCCACAATACAAAAAAGGAAAAAGAAATATGCATTTATACATACCCTTTTGCCCCTGGATTTGAGTGTCGCATTAGCATGGTGCTCCAAAGCCCCACATCTCTTTGGGACATTTCGTCGAACACTTGGTCTGCCCCACTGGCGTTTCGTCCAATCCTTCGGTTGCAGTTGTAAAAGCAGAGAACTACTAGTAGACACATTATGATTCTGCCCTAAATCAAACACCAAAAAGTTAATGCCATAGGGACGATGAATCTCTAACTATCTCCACAACTTTAGGCATAAACTTTGTGGCTTTATTTTTTGTTTCAAATCTGTCCACTCTAATAAAACCATCACGACTTTACTTCTAGTTTCTACCTAAGATGTCTCATACAAAGAGAAATAGTTTTCCTCATTTATATATCATGATTCTCCTTTTATCTAACCAATATGTAACTTCGATCGCATTCCTAACAAAACCATCCTTGTGAAACTTCTATAAACTCTTGAACTTGCTCTTACAAGAAAGTACGTAATCTCATGATCCGGGCATTTATCCAATGCTTATTTTTAGGCATTAATCTATTTTCGCAAGTCAGAAAGCCTGATCCCTTCGCGGATCCTTCTTTGGACTTATCAAGGAAGGTTTGATCGCATTCCCAAAACAACTATTGATTTATGACTTTGAGCCGATGCCAAAATGTGAAAGCCAAACTTTATACGACATGGCCAAGTGACCCACCAAGCCAACCGCTTGAACTAGCCCAGCCATTAATACGAGGTTAATGGGTAAAAATAATCTAATTTCCAAATCATTTTTTTTTTTTTTTTCAAAAGTGACAATATCATTTATTTTTTATAAAGGTTTCAAAATTATCTTTAGGTTTGTTAAAATATTTGACAAAGTTTGGTGGTACATTTTGTTGGAGAAACAATGTATATAATAATTGAATAATACTAGCAAGTTGATTTTAAACAAGGTATACAATAACAATGATCAAACCTAAAAAATAAGTCTTAATGAATAACGAAAGTTATAAATAGAAATAATCACAATCTTATAAAACCTCAACACCTCGTGGATACGTAAGTTGAGATATGATTTTTGACAAACACTATATTAAACACAATTATTCACTCTATACACATATTGCAAGTGTTCACACGAGATTTCAAGAGAAATTTATTTCGTGGAACTTGGACTTTGTATTTGTATTAATTTGTTAGAAAAAGCGAATACAATCTCTAATACAATAGTATCAGTATTTTGATGCTTTCAAAATAAATTATAATCTTTAAGTTGGTTGATCTTCTTGATATGATCGGCTTTGGACTTGTTGATCTTCTTGGGAGATTGGCCTTTAGGCCTGTTGATCTTTTTGGATGTTCTTGGATGATCGGCCTTTGGGTTTGTTGATCTTCTTAGATGATCAGTGTTCGCATGAGGATTCGGAGAAACTTATTTCGTGGAGTTGAACTTGAGTTAGTATGATGTTGAGGTTGGTTTGATGCGATGTGGTTCGATCTCTAGTACTTGATCCTCTAATTCTCTCTCGGTTGGGTGGATGTGCTTGACTTGAAAGAAAAGAAAAGCACCGAACGTTTCTTTGAAGTAGAAGTCTTGGGAGAGTCTTTGTGTCTTCAAGGGTTTTCTGTCTTCTAGGAGTGCAGCTTCAGGAGTCTTGAGAGTCTCTGCTTGTGGACTGAATGTAGAATTGCTTGTATCTTCAAAAAACTTCAGTCTTCAGAAGGCTTGCATCTTCAATGGACTTCAGTCTTCAGAAATGCTTGTATCTCGAAGAACTTCAGTCTTCAGGTGTGGTCAGCTTCAGGACCTCGAGAATTCCTTATAAACTCTCTGGAGTATAGAATTGCTGACCTTTACAAATAAAGAGAACTTCTCTATTTATAGAGCTCTCACGTGGGCTTTGTGGGCTTGGGCTTATTTGGTTCTTGGGCCTAGCCTTGGGTCCAATTATTTGGACTTGGGCTTGGTTGATCCATAGGCCTAACCCTTGGACCCTTTTTTTGTAGTTTGGACTTTAAACCAAAATAATAATATCAAATTAGGCCAATTTAATCTCATTTGATCTAATGGCATCATTGAAATTTATCTTCATTTAATTTGGGACATATGTCAATTTCTAATAAGATCCAAATTAATGATTTAGAATTTTGTCATTAATTTAGTAAATGACATGACAACTTATGATTGGTCCAAAATCTTCATTCAACAAATGCCCTCTTTTGAGACTCGTGCACATATATGGGGTGATGAATCTCAAAAAATATAAAGTTGGAATCAAAATCTAAATACATCTATTCTTGAATTTGACTCAATTGATGTGTCAGTCAAACTATGAATATAGTACATAAGTTTAACTTGAGTTCGGGATCAAATTTGAGATATAGCCGAATTTACGAAAAATTTTGAGCTTTGTCCTACTTTAATTTGATTTGGGATAAATTCAGGGATCTCAATATTCAAAAATAAGGATTTATCCCCAATTTAATGTAATTTGGGGCTAAAAATGCGATTAACAAATGTTTGGTGCATGGCCAAAAGTTTTAGAAAATGAGGGACGGAGAAAGAATCAAAATAAGATTTAGGTGTAATTTTTATTATTATATTATTATTTACTTTTTATTTATTATTATTATTATTATTTTAACTAATAGAATCTAGATTTAACCAATAAAATCTAAATTTAACTAAAATCTAAGATTTCCTAATTGGATTCTGGATTCCGTAGAGTCCCTATAAATAAGGCTCATAGCCTTCTATATTTTCATCCCAGGTAGTCAAAGGTAGAGAAAAACTTCCCCCTTTCTTCTTTTTTTTTTTTTTTGAGCCATCGGAGCCAAGCTAAGCCGAGTTGGAGCCGTGAGCCCGTTTCCAATGCCTTTAATTAC
>NW_024063719.1:0-1782 GCF_009727055.1 Benincasa hispida | reverse complement strand
ATTATTATAAAAATTATGGTATATATGTATAAATCATGATTTATTTTGTCAAAATGAAAATAGTCCAATAATATTTACCCGTTATTCATTCAAATTATTATAAAAATTATGGTATATATGTATAAATCATGATTTATTTTGTCAAAATGAAAATAGTCCAATAATATTTACCCGTTATTCATTCAAATCTTTATACTTACATTAATTGCACTAAAATAAATCAAACTTATTCTTATTTTCTACTGCACTTGCAATTTTTGCTTCTAACAAACAATGTGTGTTCCATTTATGGGTGTAATGTAATGTAACATGGTCAATGATTTATTCCACTAGAGGAATTTGTGCCCTATTGATACGATTAGTGTTTTTGACTGCACAGACAAGGTAGAGTAACGATGGAAGTGGAACTTATAGAAAGACTTTTACACATATCGGTAGATATATCTATATATCCACTAATATATCTATAAATCGAAGAGTTCGATACCCATATTAAATATTCATAAATGTTCATAAAACATAAAAAAAAATGTCATTTATTGAATCCAATATAAATATAACACTAGTAATAACAATATTTATAACTTAATTTTGGTATATAAAACAACTTAATTATGAATCTAAATACGTTTTATAAATTTAGTAACTTATGAGGAAAATCCTTGTTTATGTCCTTGTTTATGGGTGCATTTCGATATTTAATTGTCCTTGTTTATGGGTGCTTATAGATTAATGAAGCATTAGCTACCTAATTCTTTCAATGCTTTCCAATGTCACATACATTTTAATAAAAAGTAGTAGTGATATAATTAAATTTAGGTTTTTAAATTTAGTAACATTGGTATAGAGTTGTTGACACCTAAGAAGCACAGACACGGATACGACTATACGATATGGATACGATTAGATACGACGATTCGTCAATTTCTAAAAAATTAAGATATAGATACGTTGAAAGATATGTCATTTTTTATAGATTATTTTAATATATATTTCTAAAAAACGAGGATACTGATACATTGAAGGTACATTTTCTCTTGCTTAAAAAAATAAGTTACTTAGTTTTATATTGAAAAAAATTAGATGAGTTGTTTGTCTTTTTTCTTTAAAAAAAGTAAGCGTAAAAATAGATACATCAAATCGCTCGTCAGATACGTATATGAGAAGTATCTGGAAGTATCGGTATCTGATACGTGTCTGATACGGATTCTTTACCTCACATGAAGTATTTGTGTTTCATAGGTTGACACTACTTGCTTGATTCTACCGTCATAACCCGCCCGACTCGTACATGGACCGTGGTTCCGTCCTTCTCTTGGTTTCATATCTTGTCACATCGTAATTGTTATATGATGACATGCAGAAATGCATGCCATCTTAGTCATTTTACTTAGAATTATGAAGGTTGTTAGGCAAAAATTACGTTGATTATGCTAGGAATTCATGAGAAAAAGTGCATCGATCAGTATGTTGAATCTCAGCTAACCCATTACTTTGCGTTAATTATGCGTTCAATGTTCTATTTTTGTAGCCAATGCAGGAAATGAATGCAAACGTGAAAACTGGACCATCGTAAGGCAAACGCATCGATCAACGCATGGATGTTGCAGTAATCAGCCGTATGCGTCCATCGCATGGGAGTTGCACTCGTCAAGCGATTGCGGTCATCATGTAGAGTTGTGGTGTTAAGCGAATACGGCCATTGAATGATTGCGACTATGCGACAACGCATTCTAATGGGATCAATGCAAAGTTGGTGGAATGAATGCATCAACGCATCTA
>NW_024063718.1:12223-16374 GCF_009727055.1 Benincasa hispida | reverse complement strand
AAAACAAACAAAAAGAAAGATAAAAAAAATTTGAGACTGTGTATGAAATAGTTGAAAGCAAAACAGTATAAGATATGAACCTCAAGTTTGAAAGTCGTAATAGGCAAAGAAGAAAAATCAAAGTGAGGACAAGTCTAAAAATAAGGTAAAAATTTAAGGAAAAGTTGCATTGGAAGAAGAAAAATTGAAGAGGCTTTGACATGAGTTGACTATTGAATAAGATGAGAAGGAAAATCGATGGAAAATTTTAAAATCAAAGATGGAGATTGTTGAGAACAAAAAAAGAATCTCTGTAGATTATTGTTGATGTTTATGTCCTAAAACGTCGTGTTTGTAAACATATAAAACATATTGTATTTTGAAATAAAAATTTGTTAAACCCCGAACTCTAAGTTTCCTAGAATAAGGCATTTTTGCCAAAGGAATGTTATATTTAAATATAACAAATGAAAATTCATGTTAGTTTATAGGATTATAGAGGAAGGAAGAAAAAGCACATTAAATGAGGAAGCTCGACAGTTGCTTTGGCTGGAGGCATAAGTGTGGGTGACGTGGCGGTTTAATCTTTGAACTCGCGGAGTGGCCAGAAAGATTAAAGAAAGTGGGACTTCAAAAGCTTGGTTTCGGCAATTGACATGAGTAAATTAGTGAAAATCCGTGCCATTGAAGCTGAGAGAATCTAGTTTTCGAGGTTGTCTTCTGGAGAAATATTTCAAGAGGAGAAGGAACGGAAGTGAAGAATTGCAGAAGGCAGATTCTGATTTAATCAGAGCTCGAGGTGAAGATTAGAAGCATCCGTGGGTGATTCGGCCAAACTATAGAGGAAATTTCACCTGATATTTTACAGTAACAAAAAAAAAACCAATTAAACAAAAGTTTTCAAAAAATTCCTTGACAAATATCTATATTAATCAAGATTTGTGAAATAGTCCTTAGATATATTTATAATTTTCTCGTTTTCAATTGTAATTGAAACAGAGGAGAATCTGTGCATAAATTAGGCATGCAAGATACAAGTACACTGTCAGTCCTTGTGAGTAAAGAACAAGCAAACAAGCCCACCGTAAGGGCAGAGCGAGAAGCGAGATTAGGAGGATTGAGGATACTGCCTCAGGATGATTAATCTCAGCTGATTTTGTGCTAAATTTGCTCAAAGAAGAAGAATTCGCGTGGAACCTTGGGCTTGGAATCTCGTTTGGGAAGAATTAAGCTAGCTAGAAGAAGGTAGTCTCGCCTAGGTTGAAGTTTTTACTAGTGAAATGCTGATCCGCTCATGAAAAATCTCGTCAGGCAATGGGAATCTCGCTCATGAGATGAAATTCACTCGTGGATGATTATCTCGCTATAATACTTTTTTGTTGATGAAAGTTCCATTTAGTAACGAACTTATCTGAGGTATTTTTGCTTAAGAATTCCTAAGGAATTTAACCGGGAATTATGTCCTTTCTCAAGCCAAGAAGAGGCTAGGAGAGGCGTATAAACCGTTAAGAGCCCCGACAAGCTGTGAGTTGACTAAATGAAACTTATCATGCTTTCAATAACTTATGCATATAAGGTCAAAAGTTTACCAGTGATGTGATGAAGAATAAATATACTTCCTCCAAACAAACAAATGGTTAATGAATAGCCTTTAACGTATCTCTCCGGCTTGTTACTATGTTTTAACCAGCAAAGGTAATGTTGTGAAATCATTACAACAAGTTAAGTTCTAAATGTTTGAAAATATGCTTTCCTAGAATGAAAGGCTATGATAGAATGAGTCCCTTGTGTAAATGACATGCAATGAACTTAATTGAATGCACGAAATAACCAATATTGAAAGACATAGAGAAGTATCTGGGTAATTAAGTAACCTAAGGGTATTGAATGGGTACTTAGAAAAACTCCATGTGCACGTTAAGGTATTTATGAATTATAGGCAAATATGGGTCTCTTTAGCCATTATATCCTATCCATAAGGAGGCTGAAGTAGTGGGTCTCTTAGCCGTAACCAGACGTTGGAGCTAGAGCGATACAGGCTCGTTCTCAACTAAGGAATAATCAATGTTTTAATAATGTTTATAAATGATTTAATGCTTATAAATTTAGATAAAGTTTCTTATGTGCTAAACCGGGTATATTACTTGTTTTATAGTGATATTGCCAATGGTTGTAATAGAATGTCTATAGTCACTCACCGGCGCTACTAGCTCAACAGATTTATCTTTCGTGTTTTCCTTATTTCAGGTTAGTTGGGTCAGATTCCTCAAAGGTTTGAATCATGTTTGGTGTTTTTGCCACTGAAGCCTTGGTTTATTTAAGAAAACTTAGGTAATGGACGTTTTGTTAATGTAACACCATGTTTTTATGAGGAACTAAAGCCTTTGTCAGTGATATTAAGGCCAAGCCGTAAAATATTGTTACCATAGATGTTATGTCGATGGATGTTATAGCAGTAAATATTCCATATACTCCTCATGGTAAAACCTAAGGAGGCCAATGGATGTATCGTACATTATTAATGTTTAACAGGTGGTATTAGGTAGGAAGCTAGGGGTGGTTGAGAAGTGCTAGCAGGAGGGCTAGGTAACTAACTACCATTCATATTCTCTTTTCAGATAAAAAGAGGGATAATTCTTGGGAGGGGTGTGTGACAATATTAATTAAAGCCATTATTCAAATAAAAATGTATTGAATATGTGAATTGCACATTTTAACCCTAAATCTAATAAACTAAGAACCCCTAGTTATAGCATGGATACTTGAACTTTATGTGGAAACATAAAAGTGGATCAAGTGTGAGTAATAACCAAAATGGTCTATAGTATAGGGATAAGGTTGGGTACCTTAACTTGAGGACACTATGGATACGACCTACTTTTTATTTGATACAAACGATACGATCCTGAATCATTCATGTGGAGACATGTGAGTGGAGATGTCCTATGCAATGAGTTTGTATGAAATCGGACAATAAAATAGTCATTTTTACTTTATAATGTTGTTTACTGTTAAGACTGACTATTTCAATTCGATGATCTAGGTAACTCGATCTTAATCCTGAACAAACTATAAACTCTTATTTATTCGGGATTATTCTTTAATCTCCATGGTTGAGAGTATCTCAACATCGCCGACTCAATAAGCCTTCCATTTTAGGGGTAAGACCAGGTAGATAGCTGGGGACATAGTCCTGCAAGATAGAATTCACTCCTACCCAACTCTAGGGATAGTAGATAGGTTGTTCTCTTAAATGCTGACTTTGGATCTTGAACAAGAGGCCCTACCCTCTCATTGGACCGAAAGAGACTCGGTTTGTTAGTTAGACCACAAACCAATTGTTCATTAGAGAATTAGTGGGACTTAAGGAGTAAAATGTAATAATAGGGGTAAAATGATAATTTTAACCCAGTTGTAATTACGAATAACCTGTGAAGGATCAACTTACTAATCATAATTAAATCAAGTAGACAGAAATATATTTAGACAGCGAGGAGAGTGCAGATATTGGGCTTTAGTGGAGTGTCCCAGTAGTTAACAAATGTTGGTTAATTAGGTTAAAGAGCTTAGTCGGTTAATCTTGAATCGTTGGAGCTCATGATCTGTAGATTCATTAGGTCCCCCTACTAGCTCATATCAAACTAAACCTTAGGACAGTGTGGTGAAAGAATTTGAAATGTTCAAATTCGATTAAGGGAATAAACGTTGAATTATATACGATATAATTAACATGTAGTTTAATTATCTAATTAAACAAATTGGAGAATAGGAAATATTTAAATATGATTTAAATATTGTACGCATGAATAGTGATTCATATACGAGATTGGTGTTTCATTAATTTAATATTTGATATTAAATTAATTAAATTATTTAATTAATTGTTTACAATTAATTTTATTTAAAATAAATTATTATAATTAATTTTATTTAAAATTATTTTAATAGAAATTGATTTTATTTAAAATATTTAAAATTAAATTAAATTTAATTTGAATTTATGAAATTCATTTTAAGAGAGAAAAAAGGTGGAATTAGAGTTAGTAGAAAAATCCCACATTTTTTGTTAAATTTGACACTCAATGGGAAAATCCCACATTTTCCACTAGTTTTAACACCTAATCCCACTATGCATGGAGCGTTTTGGTGTCAAATTGTCATGCAATTAGTTT
>NW_024063718.1:0-10792 GCF_009727055.1 Benincasa hispida | reverse complement strand
ACATGTGTTCTTCTATAAATGAAGAAAAATTATTTGTTAAAGAGTTTCATGAATATTTGCAAAAATATTAGGTTTACAGTAAATCATTTGAGGGAAATAAAGTGAAGATTTTCTTTTCAATGTACATAGCCAGTTAACCATATGTTTATTTTCTACACCTTAAAGTAGAGACCTCAACTTGGAGTTAATTACATCTCTTTATTATGATACAAGCTTTAATTCTCACTGTATACGTCTTAATTTCAAATATGATTTTAGGGGGTTTAATTTCAAGACTACTCACTACATAATGATGGAAGTGAGAATCGCTCTATCTATATTTGCGTCTAATTATTTTGTGCTACTTATAGAGACATGGATGAGTTAATGGACAAAGAAGGAAGACGGTGAATTTCTCGAATTGAGGCGTTAAGTTGGAAGAGAATACCCTTCCAAATGATCTATTATAGTAATTTATTCTCTGTCAAGATTGGATGTTGGACATAATCTTGTGGAATTTCTTCGTATAACTATTAATTTATAAAGGTTTGCTGGTTAGTTAGTGCCTCATTGATTAAAGAGATCAAAGCAATCTTTTCACAAAGACTCATAATCCCTAATAGTTGTTATCGAATTCCTAATATTCATAGGTAACGATTAATCTTATGAGTCGAGATAGCTGTTCCTTCACGGGCCAGTATAAATGGTATAGCTGCCATGAGTAATAATGATTAATGGATAATTGCAAGGAAAATGACTTAGGAGATTGACATTAATTAGATTATGCCATACATGGACTAAAGTTGTATCATCTGATATTTCCGAATTAACTATCTATTTATCTTAATTGCTATCAGATAACGACAGCGACGAATGTGCGTGTTTATAGAGGCATGAGTATGTCGTTTCCACATTTATGGTCTGTTAATTTTTGATACTGTTATATGCGATTGTTGATGAATAGGTATTTAATTCATGTGATTGAATGTATATACATGTATTTAATAGAACCATGATTTGATGTATATGTGTATGTTGTAGAGCCATGATGTTAAGGTATATATGTCCATAGATTCGTACAGTGATGATATATATGTTGAGACTGTGCAAATTCCTTAACTTATTAGTTTAAATCCATTAGAATTTTGCGTTTCCTTCGGGATCACCAGTTTGGTCTCCTTCTGGATTCAGCCAGTTTGTGTCTCCTTTGGATTCACCAAGTTTGTGTCTCCTTCGGATTCACCAAAGATAGTGGCAACTTAACTACGTAGATAGACTCAGTCTCCTTTTTGTCATGTGATAGTATCTATCCCATGAGGACATAGAGCAATTTATATGTTTCACCAAAAGGTGGTATCTAGAGCAACATAGATGCCTAGCTCTGCTCCAAAAGTTATGGGTTACCTTTACTGCAGTATTTTCAATTTATTCTTCTTCATATTGTTGTTTTAGTAAGAGGCTAGAGAGCACCGACGATGGGACAAGCGGAATCCGTTATTCGAGGCCACTGGGACTAGGTTTTACGCTTCCGCTCAGAGATTATACAGTTCTTTTCATGTTTCCTTTAACTTTAGTTTGAAGTTTAAAACTTATTTTTTAATAATGTTTTTTCAAACTTATTATTTTATCTTTTATTGATTTATGGGACCCTACATATGGTTTTAATATTTTGAAAAATTTAATGAAGGTTCGTGTAACTTTACCTTATAGAGGGTCGATGTATATTCCTAAACATGAACAGTGGTACGATAAATAGTTATGTTGCGCTATGTGATTTATCCTATGCAATCTCCATTATTTACTTATAATTTTATGTGTATAACGGGGCCTTATATTTTAGATCCAAAGTGTCCACTGTGGTATGGTCAGGTTGCGTTTACTATCCAGGAATGTGTGACGATGTGAGGTTATAAATAGTTTTTCACTTAGACATCGTAGGTTAAATCCAGTGTAAAAGTTATACTTGAATAAACACCTAGACTTAGGTTGTATTTAATTAGTCGGAATATACCTAAGTAAGAGTATACCCAAACCGTCTAAAATACTTTAGTGGGAGAAAATTTGTTTTGAGCTTTCACGTCACAAAGAGTTCACACCGTGATATTCTTGCTCAGCTTCGTGTCACTTTTACGCGATTGCTCCATTCGAAAAATGTTTGCATGGGTCAAAAGCAAGGTGAATAAGAGAAGTTATTCGTAATAAGTGGGAGAAGGAAGTATGTAAACACATCCTACCGTCTCCTCCATTAGGTTGCACTGTGAGATCTCTATGTTTCGCCTGGGTGTCGTTTAGGCGACCACCATTCAAATGGTCGTTTCATAGGGATCAGAACAACGCAAAATCCATAAATGGATATCAGGTTCGTTTTCAACATTTTCTACCCCTCGGTAGCTTGTTTATTCCAATCTATGGGATCTGAAAATGGCGAGTTACACTTACGAGAATTACTAAGTTGGTGAGTAAATTTTTTACTAAATAAAGTGATAACTAAATACTATAGGAATAAAAGTTATTCTGGTATTAGTATTTAGTCAAGAATGTCTTGGTTCAGTAAATGTAATTGACTTCCCCTTGGTAGCGGTTATTCTTGTTGGGGTTTGTGCCCTAAAGTCTCGTGTCCTGTAGTTTGTAAACAAATTTGTACGAACACTTGTGATATATAATATAAATGATATTTATTTCACTACTTGATTTTGCATATTTAGATTTTTTTATTTTACCACAAACCAATAAACTTAATATCCTGGGTTGTCTTTATGTAACTTAAGCATGTATTTAGTGACATTCAAGTGGATCATGTCTTAAGTGACAACAAAAATAGTCTATAGTATATGGATATAGGAGAAAAACCTTATTCTGGTAACATTACGGACACGGCCTTGTGGAATTGCTACAAATGTTGTGACTTGTCACAGATGGTCTGATCCTAATCATTCGTGTAGTGGACATGCGAGCGGGGGCGTCCTATACAAAGAGTTTGTATAAGACTTGACCTCGAAATATTAATGTCTTGTTATATATCTCCTTTCTATGACTGAGACTTTACTGTCATTAGGAGACTAGGGTGCATGACTTCAATCTTAAGTGAGTGGGAACTTCTTATCATTGAGTGCTGTACGCTCTACTTGATGTGCACATGGGTGCGAGTGGTCAGAGCGTCGACTCAAACTACCATTTATTGGGGATTCGTCTGCATTTGGAGTTTGGGAGGTTCAGCTTCCACAAGATAGAGTTCACTCCTTCCCCAAAAGTTGAGGTAAAGTAGATAGATTGGCTTTCTCTTAAGAAACTGATCCCAGGGCGTTGAACGATTGATAGCGCGATGCACCTTCTCAATGGCCCGAGAGGTGTTCACACATAGTATGACTTATGTTTCTTGTTCATTAGAGGATCAGTATTTTACTAAGGATGAAGATGTAATTACAGAGGCCAATAATGGTTAAATTGACTTGCTGTAATTACGAGCATCTGTGGAAAGGTCATCGTACTAAGATGAATTGGTTCATATCCAATGGACATGAAAAATATAATCGTATGGAAAAAGAGTTCAACTGTCCGGTCTTTAGTGGAAATGTCTGGCAGTTAACGGATGATGGATACGTGACTAAAGAGTTTAGTCGAGGCTATTCACCGTAACTGTTAGGAAGCTTCGAACTATAGGTCCATAAGGTCCCCTTTAGTAGCTTGGAATAGAAGTGTGAGACGTCAGTTTTGGGTTCGTTTGAAATGTTCAAATTGACAACAGGGAGTTCGATTATATGATGATAAATTGAGCGAGTTAATTCAAAATATGATAAATAACTTTTTGTATGAGATACATTAATTTGGAGGAAATGGATAATAAATATGATTTATATTCTAGTAGCTAGGAAATATTATATAATTAATATTGATATTATAATTTATATTTTATGAATATTGATAAAGTTCACATTCATTGGACGGTTATAAGGAAATGGGATGGCGTTCTCTTCTGTTCTAATAACGGATAAGTGCAATGAAAGATCACTTTGAGATGCATAATATAGTTGCAGGTGTGTGAGCAGGTGCAGACATTGTGTTAAAGAGAGTGTCATCGTTTAGATAAATCAAGGTGCCTATACGATAGTACCTGGCATGATCGCTTTACATATACGATTTTCCTAAGCGATCGTTTAGCTCCCGATATTTACTAACCGATCGTATAAACGATCGCTTAGTTTTTCCTACCCGATCGTTCAGACGATCGCTCACCCTTTTCCTACAGATCGTTTATACGATTGCTTACCCTTTCCTACACAATCGTTTAGATGATCGCTTATTTTTTCCTACATTATCGTATACTTCACCTAAACGATCAAGGATTTTGTCTATGCGATAGACGACCTCATCTTCCACTTGCTTGATCGTTGTGTATGGTCTCTCTTCCTCCTTGCCTCTAACAAATCCAAACAAAGCCCACATTTTGGATTCTCACTCCAAGAATACCGAGGGTTTGAGTAGTGGTGTCATCTTCGTTTCCTTCTGTCCGAGTGGTGATTGGTCGAGGTAAACGGTTGGGTTTTAGACTCGCTGTGAAGAAGAAATCTTCATCTGGTATGTTCTCTTGATCTCTTTAGCATTATGAATGCATATTAGTATGTTTTGAACGTATATATGGTAATTATGTCACAATGAATTGGAAAGATCCACTTCTACTCGTAGGTAATCTTGAATAAGAATTCCTTCAATTCTGACCCACTAAAGTATCGTTGCAAATTAATAATAAATTATTTAGGTACATTATTACTTTTTGCTAAAACTTGATTGGATTTAATAGTAATTCACTAATAGAATTTGTTTATATTTCAGCATGTCTAACTCTATAATTCAACTACTCTCTTCAGATAAGTTTAACGGAGACAATTACGCAACATGAAAATCAAATATAAACACGATACCAGTAATTGATGATTTGAGGTTTGTTTTATCAAAGGAATGTGCTCCAGTTCTCGGCTCGTCTGCAAACCAAAATGTTCAAGATGCTCATGACAGGTGGGTGAGGGAAAATGAAAAGGCCCGAGCCTATATCTTAGCAAGCATATCAGATGCTTTAACTAAGAAACATGAGAGCATGATCACCGTAAAGGCGATCATGGATTTGTTACTAGCGATGTTCAAACAACTGTCCATATCTATCAGGCACGATGCTCTTAAGGACGTATGCAACTCCCTCATGAAGGAAGGAACCTCTGTTAGAGAACATATTTTAGATATGATGGTCCACTTCAATATGGCAGAGGCAAATAGTGTTGTCATAGATGAGAAGAGTCAAGTCAGTTTTATTATAGAATCCCTTCCGAAGAGTTTCTTACAATTCCGCACGAATGCAATGATGATTAAAATTGAATATAATTTATTTCTTTGCAAAATTGTGCTCAATTTCATATTGAAAACTCTTTTAAACGAGCTCAAGACTTACCAATCTCTTATAAAAAAAAATAAGGAACAAAAAGGGGAAGCAAATGTTATTACCTCTAATAAGTTCAAAAAAGAATCGTCCTCAAGAACTAAGTTTGTATGAAATTCGGATCTCAATTTTCCTACTTAATCAGGTAATTAAAGAAATTAACTAAGTATAAGTTCAATCTTACGTTGAATAAAAGGAAAATTCTAAGTGTTTGAATAGCTTTGTTGAGTATCTTTGAGTTGAGCCTTAACTAGTAAAAATTTGGCTAAGTGTGAAGTCAAAAGAAACCATGCGTTTGATGTTAGGAAGCATTAACGCGTAAGGCTCTAATGAGGTAAGTTTGTAGAGGTTAAAAGAGATTAAGTATTGAAGCCAAGAACAACTATGCATTGAGTTTGTGAGGTTTGGACGCATGTTGGCCTGAGCGTTGGTATAAGAGGGCTAAACAATGAGAGCATGGGCGTTGGGCGTTGGAGCATGCATGCGAACGACCGCGTAGCTGCTTGCAGCGGTAGACGATTGCACTAGATGATAGTGCTAAACGATGGGCTTGGACGCTAGACAATGCATTAGGCGCGAGCATTAGGCGATGGCACTACACGATAGGCGTGAGCGCTAGATGATGGTCGTGATGCGTTAGACGATAGGGTTCAGCACTACATGATGAGCGACAGCAAGAGATATGCGATGAGCGATAGTGAGAGATACATGATGAGCAATATCGAGAGTTATATAATGGGGCGTAAGCGCTATGCGATGGGCAAGGGCGCTAGATGATGGTCGTGATGCGTTAGACGATAGGGTTCAGCACTACATGATGAATGACAGCGAGAGATATGCGATGAGCGATAGTGAGAGATACATGATGAGCAATATCGAGAGTTATATAATGGGGCGTAAGCGCTATGCTATGGGCAAGGCACTAGACGATGAGCGACAGCGAGAGGGCTAGATGATGAGTGACAACGAGAGATTACTAGGTGATAAGTTATGCGATGAGCTGGATGATGCGTCAAGCCATGATGGGCACATAGTGAAGTATTTATGCGTTGATGGGGCTTGCGGTACACAAGGCTTGCGAGGTTAGGTTGCGTTGGTCTTATGTAAGAGGCTTTGAGCGTTTGCAAGCAACAAGGGCATGCATTAGCATTAGTCATAATGTGTTATATGCTAAGGACATCCGAAGGCATGTGGGCGCATAAGATAAGGCTAGAGCAAGTAGTATACGTTGGAAGATTGTGATGGACATAATCCTAGTTGAACGCATGTGCCAAGGGCGAGCCATGCAAGAGAAGAAAAGTATGCGGCCAAGCAAGGACTTGCGGTGCCTTGAGGTTAGTGTGGCATTAGTGATGCGTTGAGGAGAAAGCCATGGGCTGATAATAGCTAACCGAGAAGGGGTTAAGTTTAAGTTAGTAGGAGGTGGACAATAGGATTCATGCAAAGGAAGCATGCATGAGGAAGACAACTCAAAAGTAAGAGGTGGATGCAGCAAAAGACATGCAAACCAGTTAAGTGGAGCTGGATGAAGAAGAGGCTAACACTTCAAGCTGGTGGTGGCAAAGGAGGGCGTTGGCAACTGAGTGGTGGATGCCTGGGCATGTAGCAAGCTGGATGTTTCAACACAAGGTGAAGTGGGAACACCTATAAATAAGGCAAAGGACTTCTCTTCAGTTTATAACTCGAATTCTCTTCAAAGGACATTAGGAAGAGTGTATAAGGGCTGATCGAGAGGAAGCTATGCATTGATCAAAGAGGGCATGCGTTGGTAGCAAAACCATGCATTGGTCAAATGGTTTCAAGAGAAGGAGATGTTGCCGGACAGTGAGGCCTTGAAGTAGCATCAATTTGGGACGAGGAGTTCTCCCAGAAGACTACTCGTGCGTTTTAAGCGATTTCAAAGCCACTTGAAAGCTCAGAGAGTCTAGTTCTTAAGACAGGGCTACCGGAGAAGAAGCTCAAAGGAATCAGGCTGGAGAGTGAGGAAAAGACAGAAAGGTCGAGCTCTAAGTAAGCTTGAGCCGTCTTAATGTTTTGAAAATTCCAGCCAAATCATGACGGTTCTGAGCTGAGATTTTAAGGCAAGCCTCTTGAGACATTTTAGAAAATGTTTGTAGGAGGAGGTGTCTCAAAATAGGTATAGAACTATGAGTAATCTATGCGTGAAATTGAATATGAAATTTAGAGTTCAAAAGTGAGCCCAAGGAAACCAAGAACTTCTAGAGAGAAAGGTTCATACCCAACCAAAGTGAGTGGTTATTCTACTATTGTATGACTGATTTCTATATTGTGTTTATATATTATATATTATATATTATATGTGTGTCATATTGAAATATTGTGCATATCGGAAAATGTGTTTGTCTAGATTTGATTGTTTATTATGTTATTACATAATGCACGTGTGTTGTATTGAGAACGGATTGGTACCGGAATACAATTAGCATGATTTTGTGGATGCTTGCTGGATATCAGGGTATCTGGTTGGAATTGTCAGCGTATCCAGCATGTCTAGCAGGAATTATCGACATGTGCACATTCGGCGGGTTATAGGGTGCTGAGATTAATTCCACGTCGGTCATTGCAGGTTATTCGTGGAGAATACTCGGGGGTGGGAATACATGAGCATGCCAAGACATCCAACTGGCAGGCTAGGGAGGTTGCATTTTTGTTATGTAATTATTGTTGATTATGGATTTTTTCGAAATGAATTCTCAGTCAAGCCTATTTCGTATAAAGTGCCACTCACTGGCTTATAGCTACGTTTTCTTTGTTTTCTTCCCCCTCCCAAGTAGTGAAAGGTGAGAAGTTCCAGGGTATTGCTAAGGCAGGTCTGCTATGCCATAGTCCACTTCCTGTTTTAGAGTTATTTGATGTAAACTTTGTAGTTAAATCTGGGTATTGTATAAAGTTGTACTGTTTGTAATAAATGAGTTTAGCCAAAAGCTGTTGTTTATATCTTGCTTAAAGTTTTATAAGAGTAAGAAGGTTCAGATGGCAGTAGGTATCACAAAAGGGTGGTATCTGCCGTCCTTACACTTCCCTCGGGCTCAAGAGGCAAGCTTGGGGGGGGTATGACAGTTTGATATCAGAGCAAAGGTTTACGTAAAACCTGGAGGAAGGTTTATATAAAGGGTTAACTGTAAAGGTTGAGTGTAAGGTTTATTGTAAGATTGAGTTGATACCATTTGGTATCAAAGCATAAGTTCAGGAACCGGAGGGTTGAGTTCAAAGAAGCCTGAGTTTGTATTCAGGAAAACCAAAGTGTGTGTAGAGTAGATTCCATAGGTTAAAAGAGAAACCTAGGAATTAGATAAAGTGAACTAGAGAGAATAACGAAGTGGCAGACCTAGCAGACAACTAAGCTAGAACTCACAACGCTACCTGAGAATCTACCAGAAAGTAAAGATGAATTAATTTATTCTCAATTAGAGTTTGAGATAGAAAATTTATTTGTAGATAGTTTGGTCCGACGACTAGCTAAGAAACGCTAGGAGGTATATCGTTGGACAAACCAAAGATTAATATAGAGTAGCACAGCGGAAGCGTGGTAATGGACAAGGTTATAAGAGTTTAAGAGTTGCAACCAGAGATGTTGTGAACTTAAATAGAGTTAGTCCGAGTAAATTTCAAGGACAAAATTTTCTTAAGGGGAAGTAATTGTGAAACCCGGATCTCAATTTCCCTACTTAACAGGTAATTGAGGAAATAACTAAGTATAAGTTAAATCCTATGTTGGAAAAAAAAAATTAAGTGTTTGAAATAGGTTTGTTGAGTAGTTTGAGTTGAGCCTTGACTAGTAAAAATTGGTTAAGTGTAAGTTCAAAAGAAACCAGCGTTTGGTGTTACGAGCATTAACGCATAAGGTCTAATGAGGCTAAGTTTGTAAAGTTTCAAGAGATTAAGTATTGAAGCAAAGGACAACCATGCGTTGAGCTTGTGAGGTTTGGACGCATGTTGGCCCAAGCGTTGGTATAAAGAGGGCTAAGACAATAAAAGCATGGGCGTTGGGTGTTGGGCATTAGAGCATGCGCGCGGGACGACCGCGTAGCTTCTGCAGTGCTAGACCATGACACTAGACGATAGCGCTAAACCATGGGCTTGGGCGCTAGACGATGCGTTAGTGTGAGCGTTAGGCAATGGCACTACACGATGGCGTGAGCACTAGACGATATGTATGATGCGTTAAACGATGGCTCAGCACTACACAATGAGCGACAACGAGAGATACACGATGAGGGACGCGAGGATACGCGATGAGCGACAGCGAGAGATATGAATGGGCATAAACGTATGCGATGGCTAGACGCTAAGCGTGGCGACAGCGAGAGGTTGGATGATGAACGAACGTGAGAAATTACTAAGCGATAAGCTATACAATGAGTGCAAAAAGCTACATATGAGTTGGATGATCGTCAAGCCATGATGGCGAATGTGAAGTGTTTTATGCATTGATGGGGCTACAGTACACAAGGCTTCCGGGTTAGATTGCGTTGGTCTTGTGCAAGAGCTTTGAACATGGCAAGCAACAAAGGCATGCATTAGTGTTAGTCATAATGTGCTATGTGCTAAGGACATTCGGGGCATGTGGGCACATAAGACAAGGCTAGAGCAAGTAGTATGCGTTGGAAAGTTGTGATGTACATAATCCTAGTTGAACGCATGTGCCAAGGGCAAGTCATGCAAGAGAAGAAAAGTATGCAACCAAGTAAGGATTGCGGCCTGAAGTTAGTGTGGCATATGATGTTTGAGGAGAAGGCATAGGCTGATAATTGGCTAATGGGAAGGGGTTAAGTAATTAGATAGGAGTGGATAAATAGATTTTCATGCAAATAGAGAATGCATGAGGAAGACAACTCAAAAGGAAGTAGAATGCACAAAGAGCATGCATACGGTTAGGTTGGAGTAGATGAAAGAGCTACACTTCAAGCTGGTGGGGCAAAGGAGGGCGTTGCAACCTAAGTGGTGGACACCTCGGCATGTAGCAAAGCTGAGGTATGTAACACAGATGAAGTGGAATGCCTAATAAATAGGGCCAAAGACTTCCTTTCAGTTCATAACTGAATTATCTTACAAGGACATTAGGAAGTGTATGAAGAAACTAATGGGAGGAAGCTATGTATTGTCAAAGAGGGCATGCGTTGGTAGCAAAACCATGCATTGTTGAAGATGTTCAAGATAAAGATGATAGTTGTCGGACATTGAGGCTTGAATAGCATCAATGGACGAAAGTTTCTCCCAGATTACTCTGTGCGTTTTGAGTGATTCTTAAATCCAATTGAAAGCCAAGAAGAGTCTAGTTTTCAGTATGGTTTTCGAAGAAGAACTCAAATGATCAGGCTGAAGAGAGGAAAAAACAAAAGGGTGAGCTCTTGGGTAAGTTGG
>NW_024063717.1:0-4562 GCF_009727055.1 Benincasa hispida | reverse complement strand
TCATGAAGAAATACTTTCCACCTACTGAGAACGCCAGACGATGGAAACTGATTACAAATTTTGAACAAGACATGGATGAATCGCTCAGGGATGCCTGGGCGAGGTTTAAGAGGTTGGTCAGGGATTGTCCACACAATAGGTTGCCAGACTGCCTCCAGATGGAAATTTTTTATCATGGTTTGAATCCCGCTTCACAGACCGCTGCCAATGCAGCAGCCGCTGGTGGTTTACTTTATAAAACGTATGATGAGGCGAAGAATATCTTGGATCGCATCTCTAAGAACCATGAATATTGGAGAGAGAGTGACCAGAGATTGAAACTCAAAGACAATGACGTAAGTAATGGTGCTATTGTTTCACTACAAAACTAGATGACCGCAATGATGAACTTATACAAGGAATTGCGATCAGCAGCCCAACACCACAAAATGGGCAAATCAATGCAATCAGTCAAAACACCATAAGGTGTGCGACTTGCGGTGACAGGCATGTGATAGAAGATTGCCCGCAAAATCCAAAATCTATTTATTTTGTAAAGAATAACCTCTTTTCGAACACCTACAACCCCGGGTGGAGAAACCACCCCAATTTTACTTTAAAGAATCAACAGCAGAATTTCCAACCTGTGGTGTAAAAAGAAGGGCCACCAGGATTCTTCCCATGCAACAACGGTCAAACGAGGAATCAAGCAAGTATCTCACAACCACCGCAATCCTCTTCCTTGGAAAGTTATTGAAGCAATACATAGAGAAAAACAAAACGGTGCTTCAGAGTCAGGCTACGTTCATCCGCAATTTAGAATTACAGATGGGCTAGATTGCGAGTGAGCTGAAGAGTAGACCGCAAGGTGCTCTGCCAAGATTAACTGAACTTCCACGCAACTCGGGGGGATCAAGTAAAGAGCAATGTCAGGTTGTGACATTAAGAAGTGGGAAGACTGTGGAGGGAGAAAAGAAGGAGCTTAGTCGAACAACTTCCATTGCGGCTGAACCTGAGATTTTGGTGACGTAAGAAGAAGAAAAAGAAGAAGAAGTAGTAGAACCAGAGGTTGCGTCAACCTCAAAGCCAATTGAAACGGGAACCGTGAAAGTTCAGTTACCCCCTTTCTCGTAGAGACTAAGGAAGAAAAAGAACGAAGAGGTACAGTACCAACGCTTCTTATCTATTTTAAAACAATTACATGTTAATATTCCTTTCAGTGAAGCGATTGAGGAAATGCCTGCCTACACCAAGTTTCTGAAGGATATAATAACTAAGAAGAGAGGAGCTGGAAAATTTGCCACGGTGGCGTTAACGCAAAGTTCCAAATCAATAATTCCACTGAAGATGAGTGATCCTGGGTGATATATTAAATTTTTATTTTTATCTTTATCTTATGCGTTGCTTATGAATGAATATGAATATGATGATGCTCTATGCGCTCAAGTGCTTTGCAATAAAGATATTGTTGCGATACTACATTCTATGTGTATGCGTTGATGGTAATATGCTTCGTAGTATGCGATGATGTAGTGCGTGTCACAAGTTTTCTTATGCTGAAACCAAGTATAATTCCAACGCAAGTTTCTCAAAATGACCTGAGGTCGAACACGGGGATTGCTGTTGTTTAGATGTGATACTAGTGTGGTAAATGCGACCGGTTTATCATAAAGAATAAAGAATTTGGTTTGTGCAGAAATGTAAATTGCGATGAAACGTAAATTGCATTAAAGTAAATTGCGATGATAAAATAAATGACTAAACTACTAATGTTACAGGGTGAGGACTGGCTGTGAAGTTGTACAAAAGAATCTAATGAATGCGGTGGCAAGTCTTGTGAATGGATCAGAAAAAGAATGAGTAGAGGGAAAAGACATCGCAAGTTCGTCAATCTCGTTAAGGACACAACTAAGGTTTCGCTTTCCCTTGGCTTACACCTTTCAATGATCGGCCGCGTTCCCATACGTCTATGGTGAAACAGAGATGAACGTAATGAACACAAGGTTGTTTCCATCTTTGAAATACTTCTCGCTTTAGTTAACGCATTCTTCCAACCTTCTCTCTATAGGCGGAATAACATCTTCACTTCTACTCTCACAGGTGAAGATGTCGTCGAGCATGCTTTAGCTAAACTTAGCCCATTACCTTAACAAAGATTAACTCACTCGCTTAATCCTGCCCTTTTACCCAGGGGATTAAGAACACATGATGGAGAAAATGGATGATAATATGTAATGGAATGTATGGAAAGGAACAAAGAGATGATAATGATGACGATAATGATATTTAAATCTAAAGATCAGCATTTGATACATGATTTGTGAATGAAATATTAAAGAAGATTGAACATAGTAGATGAATGAAAGAATAGAAACAAATACGGAAAGCGTGTCAATGTCTTGACACAAATCCCGATCGGAGATGTTGTGCTTTCCGGCTTGTGGATGAGATGGAGTGGAAAGATTCCATCTCAGGCTTGCTTTCTCAGTAGAAGTGACCTCTTGCACAGAGCTTCTGCTTCGAGAATGGGAAGATTTCTTGCTTAGAGATTCACCTTTCAGACTTGTCTCGTCATTCTTCCGGATTTTCTTTGTAAAGTCTCTTCAGACCAGCCTCCTTTGCAATGAATTCAAGGAAGCTATTTATAGACCTTGACTCTTGTATTGGTGGTCCCACTGTGTAATTCTGATAATTCCTGCCATGGCGTAATGAAAAAGTCCGCTCTACTCCACAATCAATCTGTCAGAATCGTACAACAGAAAGTTGTACACGTCAGAAGTCCTGCGAATGCGTTGCTCTTCACATCTTCGATCGATCGCCGCATGCAGTGTAGATGTTTTGATCTATTGTTGATCGCCGCATGCGGTGGAAATGTGTTGATCGCTTGAATCCATGATCGATCATTGCATGCGCTTCAATGGCGTTGATCATTTTTCGTTCTAGATCGATTGGCGCATGCTGTGTAGATGTGTTTTACATTTTGCCCTTGAGTAATTAACGCATGCGGTGACATATTTCCTGCAAAACAAAGATTTGGACATTCCATTTCGCCATCGCAATGGGGCTAGTGGGTGTGTTCACGACACTTCTTATACTCTTGACGCAACTTTTCCTTCTTTTTGCCGCATAATCTAAATAAAACAGCATAAATAACTTGCATTTCTATAAGTTATCACTGGGAGCTTTACCATTCCTTGCTCCATAGGAGGATTGTACATCGGGCAAGCCCTATGTGACCTGGGAGCCAGCATAAATTTGATGCCTTTGTCAATATTTAGACAATTGAATGTGGGGCAATTTGTGCCCACAACAGTGACCCTTCAATTGGCCGATAGATCTTTGGTGCATCCAGAGGGAAAAGTGAAGGATGTGCTGATAACCATTGATAAGTTTATCCTACCAGCTGACTTCATCATTTTGGACTATGAGGCCAATAAAGATGTGCCTATCATTCTGGGGCGCCATTTTTTATCAACGGGTCAAGCTCAAATTGATGTGCATAAAGGGGAAATCACTTTGAGTATCAACGGACAGAAGCTTAAGTTTAACATAATTCGTGCCATAAAGTTTCCAGATGAAGAAGACCTTCATGACTCAGATGATGACCAGAATGTGATTGAAGAAGAAAAGTTTGATGAAGAAAATGAAGAAGAGGATATCAGCGTATCCGTTGCTGCTGTAATGCGATCACAACAATAACAAGCAAGGAAGAAGAAATGATCGCAAAGCAAGAAGAAGATCAAATAGAAAAAGAAGAAAGAAAAACGACGCAACTTCCCTAGTGGAGCCACCAACACTTGAATTGAAGACCCTACCGACCCATTTGAAGTACGCATTTTAGGGAAAAATGAGAAGTTGCCAGTTATCATTTCCTCTGTGCTCAATGAAGACCAGGAGACTGCGTTGATGAGCATTCTCAAGAAACATATGCGAGCAATTGGCTGGACGCTCGCCGACATTAGAGGAATTAGCCCTGCGTATTGCATGCACCACATTCTTTTGAAGATGACCACAAAGCAACGATTGAACATCAATGCAGATTCAACCCTTCTCAAGAAAGAGATCATTAAATGGCTAGATGCGGGCATTATCTATCCTATAGCAGATAGCATGAGGGTCAGCCCTGTGCAGTGTGTGCCGAAGAAGGGCGGCTTGATGGTAGTCCCGAATGAAAACAACGAACTAATACCGCAAAGAACCATCACTGGATGACACATTTGCATGGACTACTGCAAGCTGAATGCGGCCACAAAGAAAGATCATTTCCCTCTGCCATTCATCGACCAAACGCTAGACCGTTAAGCTAGAAATGATTTTTACTGTTTCTTGGATGGTTATGCCGGGTACAACAAGATTATGATAGCTCCAAAAGATCAAGACAAGACCATATTCACTTGCCCATATGGGACCTTCGTTTTTCGCCGCATGCCGTTTGGCCTCTGTAATGCGCCAAGCATGTTCCAAATGTGCATGATGGCCATCTTTTCAGATTATCTCGAGGACTCTGTTGAAATCTTTATGGACGACTTCTCTGTTTATGGGAACACTTATGAAGTCTGTCTAGCCAACTTGGAGAAGATACT
>NW_024063716.1:0-19011 GCF_009727055.1 Benincasa hispida | reverse complement strand
CCGGCAGAATGATTAAGCTGTCTAGTGATAAATTTCCTCTTACGCTCAATGCAGATCAAGAGAATTGCATTTGATGAGCATTCTCAAGAAACATAAGCTTACAATTGGCTGGACGCTCGCTGACATCAGAGGAACTTAGCCCTCCGTATGCATGCAACCACATTCTCTTGAGGATGACCACAAAGAAACTATTGAAATTCAACATAGACTTAACCTTGCGATGAAAGGAGGTCGTCAAAAAGGAGATTATCAAGTGGCTGGATGCGGGCATTATCTATCCATTGCAGATGGGTCAGCCCCGTTGCAGTGTGTCGAAGAAGCGGAATGACGTTAGGTCTCCAATTGAAACAAGTGAATTAATACTGCCAAAGAACCATCACTGAATGGCGCATATGTATGACTACCGCAAATTGATACAACCATAAAGAAAGATCACTTTCCCTTTGCCATCATTGATCAAATGCTAGACAAACTAGCAGGAATGATTTTTACTGCTTCTTGGATGGATATTGGCGGGTACAATTCAAATCATGATGCCTTGAAAGACTAAGACAAGACCAGATTCATTGCCCAATATGGACATTCGGCTTTTCGCCGCATGCCATTTGGTCTCTGCAATGCGCCGAGCACGGTTCCAGAGTGATGATTGCGATCTTTAAGATTTTCTCGAAGACCAGTGGAAATATTTATGGATGACTTTCTCCGTTTATGGGAACACTTTGAACTCTGCTGGCCAATTTGCGAAGAAAATTCTGAAAAGATGTGAAAAGACGAAACTGGTGTCAACTGGAAAAAAAAATGTCACCTCCATGGTGAAGAGGGTATTAGAGTAGGACACAAGGTCTCCTAAGAAAGAGTTGGAGGTGGACAAGCAAAGATTACACAATTAAAGCTTCCACCTCCAACCAACATGGAGGCTATGCGAAGCTTCTTGGGGCATGCTAAGATTCTATAGACGATTTTGTTAAGACTTTTCTAGATTGCACGACACTGAGTGCGTGTTAGAGGTGGACAGAAAGTTTGATTTTGACGACAATTGCCTCAATGCATTCGAGTTTTAAAGATGCGTAATTACCGCACCCGTTCTTCATATACGGCCGGATTGGGAACTGCCGTTCGAAATCATGTGCAACGCAAGCGGGTATGCATGGGATCCGTATTAGCGCAAAAGGAAGAAAACTATTTTGACCCCATTCGATATGCGATAAACTCTGAACCTTTGCTTCAACCACCACTGAAAAAAAACTTTACTGTGATTTTTGCATTGGAAAAATTCGGCCATAGCTATTGAGAACCAAGGTACTCATTCACTTGATCACTTGACAACAATATTTGATTGACAAAGAAGGATGCAAAGTCGAGTGTATCAGATGGGTTTCTCCTCTTCAAGAATTGATATCGAGATAATGATCGGAAGGGGAACAGAGGGAATCAATTGTTGCAAATCACTTGTCCAGACTGGAAAATCTTGAAGGTTGACCATTAATGAATTTTGAATGAGTGCCGTGTTACCGGGACGAACAGCTGTTCCATTGCTTATGTGACATTCGTTAATTATTTGATTTGTGAAACAATTTCCTAAAGATTACACATACCATCAATAGAAGAAGCTCAACCATGAATGCAAGCATTATTATTGGGATGAGCCCGAAATCTGTATAAAAGAGGTGCAACGACCCAAAAATCCATTCGATTATGGTTACCAACGCGTCAACAATCATATATGTCACCAGTGCCACGATTCACCATCATGAAGGGACATTGGAGACAATGTTACTGCCAGCCAAAGTTTGCAAACGTGTATTCTTTTGGCCTTCATTATTTAAGGATGCTGTGACTACGCCAATGAAATGTGATCGGTGTCAACGCACCAGTAGCATTTCATTGGAAGAACGCAATGCCAATGAACACTTTCTTGGAGCTGGAATTATTTGACATCTGGGGATTGATTTCATGGGACCATTCCCTTCATTCCGGAAAAAAGCATTATATCTTATTGGTCGCGTCCATTACCTTTCCAAGTGGGTAGAGGCAATTGGCATTCGCCACAGTGATGCGCAGTTAGCTCCCAGTTGCTCAAGAAAATATTTTCACTCGTTTGCACTCCCCATGCCATCATAAGTGATGAAGGATCACCATTTTGTCAACCACCATATTAAGAGCTACTTGCGCAGTACAATTACCTCCACAAGGTGGCCACCGATACCATCCGCAAACAAATGGCCAGGCTAAAGTTTCCAATCGTTGAAATTAATTGATACTTGAAAAGGTAGTAAAACTTCGCAGGAGACTTGCAATGAAGCTGGATGATGAATTGTGGGCATACTTGGACTGAATTTTAAAAAACCCTATAGGTATGTCCCCCTATGCGTTGTATTCGACAAGCATTTCATTGCCTTGGAGCTGGAGTATAAAGCATTGGGGCGTTAAGAAACTTGAATTTTTGATTTGAGAGCAGGGAAGCGCGGAAAACTGCAGCTGGTCGAGCTAGAAGAATGGAGTGTCACGCATATGGAATGAGAAGATTTATAGAAGAGCGACCAAGCGCTGGCATTGATAAACGCATATGCGCTAGAAACCTCTAAATCAGGCAAAGATTTACTCTTCAATTCGAGGATTGCGACTCTCCCCCCCTCCCCTCCCCGGAAAATTAAAATTGCGCTGGTCCGGGTCCCTTCATATCAAAGAAATATTTCCACATCGTGCTGTGGAGCTGATCACCGAGGATGGCAGATCGAACATTTTTAAAGGTTAATGACAACGGAATAAGTCATATTGCCGGAGGGAGATTTCCAGGCCAGAATAGTCTCCGCAAAGTTTTGAAAAACTCGAAACTTTATCCCCTTATTCAAACTCTTGAACATTTAACTCTTCATCATTTTACTATTATCAATATCTTCACTTATTTTCTTTAAAAAAAAACTTGTTGTTTTGGTTAAAATCATTTGACCTTCTCTTTTGTTTGTTACAGGATTAAGGCACGGGATTTCGAAGAAGCAAAAGATCTCATTCAAAGCCCAAATCCACAGGAGCAAAGATCGCCACAAAGATGGATTGCATCATACTCAATGTGGGAAAATAACGCTAAATTTAGGGGCTGTACTCTTCCTTATCTTTATTTTCAAATTTTGCGCTATCATATTGCATTTTACTTTTCAAAGTTTTATCACCGCATTCCTCCTTGATTACTGCAATCATTTTACCAAGTAGATACTTTAGTAGTCTTTACCGCATGTTGTCCTTTGCAAGTATGATTTCCATGATGAAAAATATCTTCTATCTCTTCTATATACTAGAGTCAACTTAAATCTTAAGATATCACCTTCATGAAAATATTTCTAGAAGTTAGGGTTTGCTAAGGCTTTCTTTCAAACTTCCTTTACAATGTATTCTATGACCATCGCCATGACACTTTATTTTCTTTTGGAAATAAGGAACCATGCCGTATTTTAAATTTGGGCGGGTGAGGTGTTTTTCTCGAACTTTTGCTATAAAAAAAAATAAATAAATATCTTTGAGAATAACAACTCCACTGTCAACGCAATAGGAAACTCATGTTGATAAGAGTTAGTTGTGAAAGACACCTTACCCGTAGTTGATGTCTGCATGACACACGTGGGTGGGCAAGCTCGAAACGAAAGTAAGCACCAGGATCAATGCATAATCAAATGACCGCAACTCCACTACCAAATCGGTATGATGTTTAGTCGAGAAAGAGTGCATTGCTCGTAGTTGGACTGTCTTGCATACAGCAACGTGGGGGCAAAGCCAAAACGAAGGCATAGGCACTCGGATCAGGCACAAGGTCAGAAAAAAAAATAGCAATGAAGGAAAATTTGTGCAAGGATAAATCATTTGACACCCCGGCTGGAAAAATTTTCTTTTGAAATTAAATCATGCGATGTTCAAAATTTTAGTAAAAAGTCCTTTTGAAAGTTAAGCTCTGCAACTCCTTAAGTCTTAGAAGATATTTTTAGGAAGGAGAACTTGAATAAGGACTTAAGGAAAATCTGGCATATAGGATTTGAACGAAGTAATCCTTGAGAATAAGGAAAGGACTTTGCGGTTAAACTTGCTAAAAGAAATCTTTAGCTTATGCTTAAGGACAAGCATTGTTTAAATTTGGGGGTGTAATAACGGGCAGAAATGCAAGTTATCATAGTACTAAGTTCTTAAACAATGTTGCGATTGCGGTTTGATAAAATATGTTAAATTGCGTCCATTAAGCATAAATTCTATAATACTGCGGTCGAATGCATCCAATGAAATAGAGCAGTTGATCTTTACATTTTTATGCAAAATATTGTTAAACGTAATGTAGAGGAGTGCGATTCACAGAATACATTGGTCGAGCGCAACTTCACCGCAAGACTTTGCGTTGATCGTGCCTCGCAAACATTCGCCCAAAGAAGAATCACCGCAACTTGGTCAACGCAACATGGTGGGCACATCCGAGTGAAAGGATAAATAAAACTGATGGACAGAAAGCTGATGACAATCGGATCCAAAATTAAAGTTGACAGCCGATAACGGTCACAAAGTACATTTAGCTTTATCGTAACAATTCAGCCGGTACGTCAATCAGAATTAAAGCTGTCCCATCTTTACAACCGGAGAGAGAGGCTGCCTTTCACCATGGAAAACTCTATAATACAAGTGCATTTCTTCAGAGAAGGGCGTTAAGTAGTCGATTACTTCATCACTTTACAAGTTCACGTCTTTGTCCATAGTCTTCTTTCATTTTAAGGCGGACGCGGACGACAAGGTGTGGCTGAAGATCATTCTGGCAGCTTGGGAAAGCACCGGAGCTCTCCAAGACAGAGAGAGGCCGATGCTTGCAGAAGCGGATATTTGTAGATCAAAATAGAGATCATGTAAAAAGCCTCGATTAGCAAGGAATTAGCTAACCAGGCTCTCTGCTTTATTTTCCATTACATTTATCAACTCAGTTATTAAGATGAATGTCTTTCTCTATATCTGTTCAGTCTCTTGTTATTTATGCATGAGTAGCTAAATTAGTGAATGGGTTGAGAATAAGTTAGCGAACATAAGAGGAATCTTCATATTTGCGATTATCTTGTTTATGTATGCTTCATTCGTCTATTAGAGATACTCGGAGGGTAGTCTAAAGATAGGATCTAGACTTAGGAAGGTCAGGTCAGAATCTAGGTTTGGAAAAACCAGTATTTAGAACGCATAAACAGGAGATAGGCGCTTAGGAATGAGCCTATTTTTATCAAGGCATACATGCATCTTAGTCAATAGGTATGATTGTATGCGTCACCTTGCTTTCATGCATTTTGCATAACGCATAGGACAATAGTAGAGACTTTAGGGATAAGCTCTATGGACATTTTGCATTCAACACATGCGTCCTAGACTTAGAAGCATCGCTTTACATTGAAAATGACTTGTTGTGCATGGTTGTAACATGATTTGCAAGTTTTGATGCATTTTCCGAGTAACGCTAGCTAAAAGACCTCTCAAATCATTCATCGCTACTCATTGCATCTATCAACGCAACTATTCTTTCTCAAATCGCCGCCTTTATTTACCTTTTTTTTTTAATCAATGCAACAACAACCCACACTTTATTTATTTACTCGGTTACCACAAAGTTTTTCATAACATCACAACGCAACTATTTTCACAAGTCCCTGTGTTCGACCTGGACTTACCAGGAAACTCAGAGGAATTTACACTTGAATTCTGCTGGGGAAACTTTAGTGCACAACGAAATCCATCAACGCATATCATCCATATTTCCAGTTAACAAAATTAACGCATCACGCTCTTGCGAGAGTCGGCTGCTCTCTACTTCTACGCCTCAACGTTTCTCTCTTGAATACCTAAGCGATCTTCGCGTCTTTACTCTTCTTGCTTCGCCTTAAATAAAAAGGAAAAACTATGGAGAAAGACAAACTGAGCTCTTAATTTCGTAACTGGGAATTGATTAACCCCTTTTTCTGAAGGATGCCTTTGGTATTATAGAAATATCTAGGTGTGAACGACAGCTTCTCTCTCATGATTGCACAGAGTGGGACGACTTTAATCCTGATTGATGCGCCGAATATTGTCACCAAAAGCTGAATGTACTTGTGATCGTTATTCGGCTGTCAACTTAATTCGGATTCGACTGTCATCAGTTTTCTGTCCCATCGCGATTAATTAGCCTTTTCACCCAGATGCGCCCACCATGTTGCCGCCGACCAAGTTGCGGCAAATCCTTCTCTGAGCCATTGTTGTGAACACGATCACCGCAAGCCTTGCGATAATGCTCACTCGACCATGATTTTTCTATGATCGCAATTTTCGCCTTGCATCATCACATATTCTACACAAAAATACAAAAGTCAGCTATTCTAATGCAATGAACGCATGCAACTGCAATATTATGAATTTGATGCTTTTTGGACGCAATTTGACATGTTTTATCAATGCAATCCAACATTTTTTAAGAACTTAACACTATGGATAACGTGCATTCTACCCGTTATCACACCCCCAAAATTTTAAACAATGCTTGTCCTTCAAGCATAAGCTAAAGACTTCCTTTTAGCAAGTCAACCGCAATGTTCTTTTCCTATATTTCTCAAGGATACTTCTGTTCAATCCTATGTACCAAAGTTTCCTTAAGTCTTATTCAATACCATCATGTAGCATCGTCGATCCATCTTTGTAGCATGGCCGCAACCATCATGTTGCATCGCCGCATACACGATCAAACCCGGCCCAATGCCATCATCCTCAACGCGTTGCCGCCTATGTTCGTACAACTTGAGGCTACTGCATGCTCTACTAACCTCTCAAACATAGGCTGCCGCATGCTTGTCCCTGCATAGGCTTTCCTCTCGACCATACTTTAGCCTCTTTCAATACCCAAGTATCCTCTCAAATTCTAATGGCCAACGCATGGTACAACACCAACGCTTAGCACAAGACCAACGCATTGTCTATACTTAGCCATTTTTCCTAGCCTCCAACGTATAGTTATTTTTGGATTCATACTTAAACCAAATGTTTACTAGTTAAGGCTATCTCAAAGCTACTAGACATCTTTATTTAAACAAGAAATTCCTTCACTTCAACATAGGATTTAACTTTCACTTAGTTAATCCCTTTTATTTCCTGCTTAAGTAGGAAACAATGGAAATCCGGGTTTCACATTTACTTCCCTCTTAAGAAATTTCATCCTCGAAATTTACTTGAACTAACTCCGGTTTAAAGGTTTCACAACAGACCACTGTTGTAACCTCTTATAACCTTGTCTATTACCATGCTTCACTGTGCTACTCTGATACTAACTCCTTAGTTTGCCCACGATACCCACCTAGCCATCGCAAGCTAGATGTTAAACAAGCTATCTACAACATAGCTTTCTATCTCAAATACTAAATGAGAATATCTTAAATTCAACACTTACCTTCCTCGGTAAGATCTTTAGGTTAGCGTTGTGAGTTCCAGCTCCAGTTGACTGCTAAGTCATGCCACTTCTGCCATTCCTCTTAGTCTACCTTGACTAATTCTTAGGTTTCTTTTTAAACCTTACTACCCACACTTCCCTCTGTTTTTACTAACTCAAACCTCAAGTTTCTAAACTTTAACCTTTCGGATATTCCCAGGAATTTATGCTTTGATAACTGGACTAGTATTAACTCAATCTCAACCTTTCCCCAAGTTTTACATATACATTTGCTCTGATACCAAGTGGACATCTCAAGGGTTTTTGCCAAAATGGCCATTCGAGCATAAAGTTCTTAAAAATGCTTCACACAAGCCCTAGGACATGAAAAAGATGATTTATAAAATAGTGGGAGCATCTTGTGTTGGGATTGGTGTCCTAATTCTCTCAGAGACTCGTAGTTTGTAAACTTTGTAAACATTTGTTATTAATAAAATAAGAGTTACTTTATTTGCATTTACTCATATCCAATAAATAAAGATCTGTTGTTTATTGTTGTAAACTTAAGCATGTAAATGAGAATATACAAAGTGAATCATGCCTTAAGTAATTAACCTAAAAGGTTTGTAGTATAAGGATAAGCGAGGATACCTTATCCTGTGAACTATGGATACAACCGCTGTGTAGAGGTTTACAAGTGTTGTGAAACTACTACAGATGCTCTGATCTCTGACCATTTCATTGGAGAGACATTCGAGCGAGGGTATCCTATAACAAAGAGTTTGTATAGACCGGACCATGAGAATGATTAGTCTCTTTAATATAACATCGTTAATAATTGAGACTTACTTCTCACTAAAACGACCATAGATGACATGACCTTAATCTTGAGTTTTTGGGAACTCCTGCCTATGAAGGTGGTCCTTTGATTAATATGGGTGAGAGTGGTCAGATTACCACTCAACAAGCCTACCTTTTTAGGATTTGTCTGATTGGGGAGCTGGGAACTCAATTACACAAGATGGAATTCATTCCTTCCCCGAAGCAGGCGTAAAGTAGATAGATTGCTCCCTTAAGGGCTGATTCCAGGTCTTGAACATAGTGGCCACATCCTCTCTATGAAGAGAGGACCCTGTCATAGTAGTTCTATGACTTATTGTTCATTAGAGGAAATCAATGGTACTTAAGGAGTTAGATGTTAACATAGGGGCAAAATGATAAATTGGCCCAACTATACTTACCGAGCGATCGTGAAGGATTATCGCACTGTTGATTGAATAATATGGACAAAAAAAAATATATCTTTAGTGAGAAGAGTGTAGCTGTCGATCTTAGTGAGTGCGTGCAGTGCCCGGTAGTTAATGGATGGTGGATCTCATGACTAAAAAGTTTAGTCAGCTATTCATGTACCATTGGAGCTTCAAGCTACAGGTCCATAAGGTCCCCTTGGTAGCTCAATAGATTCAAGTTGAGAATCAAATTTTGGGGTTGATTTGAAGTGTTCAAATTAACAAGAGGAAATACAATTATATATGATATAATTGGTGTGATGTATGAGATACATCAAGTAGAGGAATTAATGTAAATATGGTTTACATTAATTACCATAAAATAGAAAAAGAACTATGGTTTATATGTTTCATGAGATGAAATATTAAAACTATAGGTTATATATATAATATGATAAGTTGGTTATCATATTTATTTATAATATAATAATTATATGATAATATTAATTTCTTTTTCTCTAATAATCGATTGAGTAAGAGGTTATTGGTGGTTTTATGGTAACCATGAGATAAAAGGAAAATTGTTTTCCTAAATTTAGGAGTTGCCTCATTCAGAAAGAACTCACAGAGACAAGCTATCAAGTGAAAGAGTTTCACTAAGCGATAGTCGAGAGACTACACGATCAGCTAAGTGATCGCTTAGCTTTGAATATACGATAGTCATTCAGTTGATCGTTGCTACATGATCGAGTGGTTAAGTCTATACGATAGTAAAAGTCTATGCGATAAACTTCGTTTACTAAACGATTAAGCACATCGTCTTTGTGATAGACTGTGCTCTTATCTCCCACTTGCTCGATCGTCTACTCGATCATACACCTTTAGTCGCTTCCTCAAGCCAAGATCAAACAAAGCCCAAAACTCTTAGATTCTCATGCCAAGAATACCAAGGTAACCATTGGGGTGGCATCCTCACTCAATTCGTGAATTGAGTGGGACTCGATTGGTTTCATGGAGGCTGTGTTCGTTGTGTTTTTGCTGTGTACCGGTCGTTGCGTTTGAGTGTGCTATTCTTGGACGCTTGTAGATTGATCGAGGGATTCATAAAGAATGGTTCTTCAAAGGTATGCATCCTCTATCCCTTGTATCATCGTTTAGCATGTTGTAATTTCTTGTTGTGCATAACCTGTTAGTTTTTGTTTTAAGACTATAATTGATTATGTTCAATCTGAATGAAATTTGGAACGATCCCTTCTGCTACTCATGGAAATCCTCGTGTTTGATTTTCTTCATCATGATGCTTACATCATGTTCCCAACACTTTAAAGTGTTGAGCGCAAGCATTTCAAAGTTGCTGATCTTATTTTGTGGTGGTGTTGCGATGTTATGCTTCTTCCTTTAAATGTTTAGTGATAACACTGAAACTGGGCTATCTTGCTTTGCTTAACTCAAGATTGTTCTTGAATTTTATATGTTTATTTGATGAATTTATAGGTTTCGAGCACTTAAGTGATAGAACGGGGTGTTGGTGGCGAAATGAACCTAAAAAGGGCCAAAACAAAGCTTAATTACATCAATGGGGAAAGAGAAGGCCAAAATGACCAGGAAGCCCCTGTAAGCGCTGTGCACAGCAAAATGACACTAGCATTCGATGCCTTTTTCAGAAGCATCAAATTTGATGTAGAGCCACGGTGCTGCCCTGTGGCGCCGCTGCACCGTAGCACCGCAGTATTGTCTTGATTTATAAAAATGAAAATATGCTACCTAGGGTTGATAATTCTCAAATTCCAGTCGAACTTCACATGATTCTCTTTATTTTCTCCAGCTTTTTTTGTTTGTTCATGTACCTAAACAATTCTTGGATGTCCATCATTACAATTTTTGGCTAATGTAACTTGTTCTAGCTTGGGTTTTAGGTTTTTTTCTCCAAAACAAAAAACCTTCTTTCACTGCAGAACATGGCCAATCAGCTTTCCTAGTTGGCTAGCATGGTCAGCAAGCTAGACATACAATATGGGAAGCTCCCTTTCCAGACAATGTCTGAGGTTTGTAACTCTAATTCCATTTCTACTATTCGCTGCATTGAGAACTCCCCTATGCCTACTATCGAGCGAGCTTAGGTGGTGAGTGAAAAGGATTCTGAGGAGAAGATTGCCAGCTTGCTTAAAAGACGTGGGGGTAATATTCGATCAGTCTAAATTTTAAAGCCAATATCCTTCGTGCTTCTTTTCCTAGCAGGTTGATTGTTGCTCAGGGGAGATCACTTAAGGAGGAGGCAAAATCTATCAAGTTTTTTTGATATAAGAGTCGTAGCGCAAGGGAAAAGAAGGTTTGGGTTGAAGCCCCATCAGAGAAAAAGAAAGAAAATGAGGTCAAGCAGGAGGTAATTATCCTAAGTAATCTACCTGTCATGTAGGAGGAACCAAGTACATTTTTCGTGCCCTATCAAATAGGCACTTGAAAATATGAGCATGCCATGTTAGATTTAGGGTCTGCTATAAACATTATGTCTGCTCCTTTTTATTCTAAATTTTAGTTTCACATCTTGCACCCTGCTGATATTTTGGTGTAGTTAGCTGGCCATTTTCTGGTTAGGTGAGTAGGATCAGTTAAGTATGCTTTTTAGAGTCAAAGGCTAACCTTTCCTTTTGAATTTTATGTAATTAATATGAATGTTGACTCCCATTCTTCTAAACTATTCGTGTTGTTAGGTTGATCCTTCTTAAAGATTGTTAAAGCTATAATTGATGCAGATAAAGGATCCTTAACTCTTAGGCATAAAGAAAAGTTAAAAAAAAAATTGTTTATAATATTCCCGCTACGACTCATTCTACATTTCTACTTCTAGTTTTTTTAGGGTAGTGGCCAACCTCCTAAGTTGGAGATGAAAAGTGCTGACACAGTCGTTAATAACAAATATGGATGATAAAGCCAAGTCGAATTAAACATAATGACCTTAAAAAGTTGCACTATATAGCAGTAGTCAAGATTTACTCTTTTTATTACTTTCTTAGGATAGGTTTCCTTTCTATTATTTTTATTTTTATTTGAGCTTAATTCATTCTACATTTCTCGATCTTTAGGTTTTTGTAATTCAATGATGAGATAAAAAGAATTTTATTTTATGAGCCAGATATCACCATGATCCTCTGCACCAAATTCAGGGAAGTTTTGTGTTTCCCTTGCATTTGTCCATATTCTTTATTTATTTATCATATAAACGACAATGTTCATTTTAATTTGGGGTGACAGATGTGTGTGTTCTAGTTGGAACCTTTGAGTATCTAAGAATGAGTTATTTTGTTTGTGTTCTTTACATTCATGTTTGCTCATATTTGTGCAGTTCTTTATAATGACAAATTGATGATGCACTCCCTGTGATTTTTTTTATGTTAGATATTTGAGATGATTAATTATGATTTTTATCAATTTTTAAAATGTTTTCTTGCTTCTATGCACGCTTAATTCTTTGTCTGCCTACATTAAGGTCTTGCACGTTTAGAACTATATTACTTGGCTTGTATTTTTGTTGTCACTTGGAAAGGCTCCATTGATTAGATGGTATCTTAAGTTCTTTGTTACCACGACTACTCCATATGAAAATTGTTTGCATGCGTCAATAACAAGGTGAATGGGGGAAGTAGTTCATAATAAGTGGGTGAAGGAAATGTGTCAACACACCCCCTCCCTAGCCTTAGCCCCCAAGACTTGGAAGGGAGCGTGAGGGTACACCAGTAGTATTCCAAGACAACATTTAAATTTAACATTTACCCCCCCCCCCCCCCCCCATCTATTAAAAATTTCAACATGTTTACAACACTCTATCTAACTTTCATACACATAGTTCAATTTCCTATATTCTTTATTACATGACCCGAGCCGTGCCCTGAGAATTTACCAAGTCCTGGTGTGTTGTGGTTGGTAGACTCCTTCCTGAACGCTCCGTTTTGCTACCTGGGGGGGGGGGATATAAGAAAACATTTGGAAGCGTGTGAGCTACTAAGCCCAGTGAGTGGTGCTTTTTAAAATAATAATCACTTTGCAAAACATATTTTTGGGAAGTCAATCACATAATCACAATTCCAATATAATTTATGCATGATCATGTGTACATTCATTCAATCATCATTCTCCAGTTCCATGCTATATGTGGCTTGCTCATATCATGGACACATTATCAACCATAAAACTTTTTATGGAAACTTTCCCATAACCTCTTTTCCCACCAATGTGCACATCGACAATTCTTTTCCCACTAGTCATGCTTAGGTAACTTGACTATATTTCCCGTCGGTCGTCACCGACTATTATTTCTCGCCGACCGAGGCCGACTATATTTTCCCCAAGCACCTTTTATTAAGCATGCTAACTTATGTAGTCGAGTATAATCTCAGTTTTCATAAAAATTTCACAAACAATATCATGGCAACAACATAACATCATCAGCTTGCATTTTGCACTTACATATGCATCTATTCACATACCAATGTATAAAACTAAGTAAACACTCATCGCAAGCAAGTTTTCCTACCAAAATCACATTGAGAATACTTTCCTAAGAATTCCTCCATATCAATGGAAATTTCTCAATTAATACTTGTTATATCAATAAATAATGTCAAAATAGTCAAAATACCATTATATAATGAAAATACCAGCTTACTCTACTCCAATTTAGCCAAAATCCTCAAATTAGTCTTGTTATTTGGACCATGGTAGGCAGCTGGGCGTTTAGGCAGTAGGCAAGGTTGCATGCTGTGCCACACAGGGAGTTGACATGTTGGGCGTGCGTTGCGCTGGGCATGATGCGTCGCATGGGAAAGGCAGTTGCGCTGGGCTAGCGCGTGGGATGCGTCGAGTGAGGCGCATGGATGGACGCAGAGCTGCGAGGCGTGCGCGTAGGGTGTGGGCTAGCTGTGCGTCCGGCTGAGTCAATGCCTCACCAACGCAACCTTGTTTCTTTTGATCTCCAATCAATTTGGCAACCTAATAACTCAAATGTAACTCTCTAAATATGCTCTCAACACAAGATTTAGGTGATGGTATGAATAAATTCCTCTTGCCCAACCCTTCTATTTATAGCCATTCCAAACTCATCCCCTTGTGACAACTCAACTTCTATTTGTCTCATTTTGGAGTTGCCAGCACTTAGTCTACTCAGCCTAGCCTTGAGTTGTTCTCATCTCAGTTTGCCAGCCAAAATCTCCTTTTTTGCATGAAATCTCCTTCACCCACCTCCTGCTTGGGGTGATAAGACTTCAATTGCATGAAATCTCCTTTGTCCACCTCCTACTAGAACTTTGTGTGATCCTCCTTTTGCCACCTAAATCACTTAAATACTTAACATATTTCTCTATTTAAATTGTTTAAGACTTATGTTCGTATACCATCGACATCTTCCCTTGTAGTTTTCCATCAATTAGCCTTACCTTTTATCCTTGACGCATAGCAATTCACCTTTCCTTCATCAAAGTCCCACTTAGGCATCATATGAGTCGGCCATCACCAATGCATAGGGTGGTCGCTCACCCTCGATGCATGGCTTGCTAGGTATGCTTGCTCGGCCTACTAAGAATGGATGCACGGTGCTGACCATCGACGCATGGGCGTGCTGCCTAGGCGCTTGCGCACATGGCCGCATAGGCATGCTTGGCCGCATGGGCGTGCCTCGCTGCATGGGCGTGCTTTGTCGCATGGGCGTGCTTCGCCGCATGGGCGTGCGCTTGGCATAGCGCATCGACGCATGGCTGCTCGGCAGACTCAGTAGCGCTTCGATGCATAGGATTGCTTTCCTGCTTGCCTATTCGATGCATAGGCAGGGCGCTTGGCATACACTATCGACGCATGTGCTACGCACTTGACGCATGGCCCGTGCGCTTGTCCTCGACGCATGGGCTGCACGCCTAGCATGCTCACTCGACGTATGCTTCCTGCCTATGTCCGCATGGCTCATGTATGCCTTTGCGTTGGTTATATACAACCCTTAGCCATTTTTTAAGTCTTCTTGCTTCCATCCTCCATGCATTCTTGCGTCCCACATGTTTTAAGTCCTTCATAGGTGTTTGGAGCTTTGGTCACCTTTTTGGATAAGTTTAATGTTTTCCACCCTTTGTTCCAATATCCTTACTTAGGATTTTTCTTCTCTATTTAACCTCCCACTTTAGATTTAGTGTTAGAGTCTTACAGAACAACCCAAGCTTCAGTAATGAATCGGGTCTTATAGTTCCTTCTTGGATATTTTCTTTCATCTCGAGGGCATGTTCATACCATTCTATAAAAACTAAAAATTGCGGGTCACACTTACAAGAATTACTAATTGTTATTAAAGATCTTGACCGAAAACGATAACCAAAAGAATTATAGGAATAAAGAGTTATTCTGATATAATATTTGTTCAAGAATTGTCTTGCTTCAGTGAAGGAATTATTGACTGCCCCATGGTAGCAACTATTCTAAATCACTAAACTATCGTTGCAACTATATAAAGATTTATGGGTACTTTATTATTTTGCTAAATTTGGATTTTGATGCATAAAATTTAATAGAATTTGTTTAATTTTTCAGCAATGTCTAATTCAATTATACAACTGCTAGCTTCCGATAAATTTAACGGCGAAGGATATTCAAACTTGAAATCCAACATCAATACAATATTAGTTGTGGATGATTTGAAGTTTCTGTTGATGGAGGAACGTCCTCCGATTCCCAGTACAATAGCGAACCGAAATGTTCAGGACATCTATGATTGGTGGGTTAGGGTTAACGAAAAAGCTCGGGCCTACATTTTAGCAAGGATATCTGATGTACTTAATAAGAAACATAAAGTAATGCCCATTGCCCGTGAGATAATGGCGTCGTTCTAGGAGATGTTCGAGCAACTGTCATCCTCTGTTCAACATGAAGCCATTAAGTATGTTTACAGTACTCGCATGACAGATGGGTCTGATGTTAAAGAACATGTTCTTGATATGATGGTCCATTTTAATATTGCTGAGGCTCATGGGGCGATGATAGATGAGATAAGTCAAGTCAGTATGATATTGGAATCTCTCCCGGAGAGTTATCTGCCTTTCAGAACCAATGTTGTTATGAACAAAATTACTTATAATTTTACTACATTGTTGAACAAGTTATAGACATATCAGTCGATGATGAAACTTAAAGAAAAAGAAGTAAATGTTATTTCTCGATCTAAGAAGAAGTTTGTTCCATCTTCTTCGAAAGATAAATTTGTACAAATGAAGAAGAAGGGAAGGTTAAAGGGAATAAGAAAACCACTACTAAAAAAAAACAAAAACAAAAGCAAGACTCACAAAGGAAAGTGTTTCCATTGTGAAGAGGATGGGCACTGAAATCGTAACTACCCAAAGTATTAGGCAGAAAAGAAAGCGGAAAAGACGAAACAAGCTAAATGAGATTTACTAGTAGTTGAAACATGTCTAGTGGAGAATACTCACCTAACCTGGATATTAGATTTAGGCGCCGCTAATCATGTTTGCACTTTTCTATAGGAAACTAGTTCTTGGAGACAACTTTTTGAACAGGAAATGACTTTCAAGGTGTGAACGGGTGAAGTCATTTCATCTCATGCAGTGGGAGATGTCAAGCTATTTTTTGGGGAAACTGTCATCTTACTTAAGAAAGTATATTATGTACCTAAGATGAAAAGAAACTTAATCTCCATTTCCTGTATGCTAGAAAATATATATAAAATATCTTTTGAATCTAATGAAGTGTTCGTTTTTTCAAGAAGTGTTCATATTTGTTATGCAATACTTGAAAATAACTTGTACATATTAAAACCAACTGAATCAAAGGTCATTCTAAATATAGAGATGTTTAAAACGGCTAAGACTCAAAATAAAAAAAGAAAAATTTCTCCTAACGCCTATCTTTGGCACTGTAGACTTGGTCACATTAATCTCAATAGGATTGATAGATTGATAAAAAAAACGGTCATCTAAGTTAGTTAGAAGATAATTCTTTACCTCCATGTGAATCATACCTTGAGGGAAAAATGACAAGAATATCTTTTTATAGAAAAGGTCTTCGTGCCAAAGAGCCTCTCGAACTTATATGTTCAGACCTATGTGGTCCGATGAGTGTAAAAGCACGAGGAGACTATCAATATTTCGTCAGTTTTATTGATGATTACTCGAGATATGGCTACATTTACTTAATAAATCATAAGTCTGAAACTCTTGAAAAGTTCAAAGAATTTAAGATCAAGACAGAAAATTTGTTAAGTAAACGAATTAAAACACTTCAATTTGATCGAGGTGGTGAGTATATGGATTTGAAATTCCAAACCTATCTAGTAGACCATGGAATTCAATCCCAGTTCAAAGCACCTAGAACACCACAACAAAATGGTGTTGCAGAAAGGAGAAATTGAATCTTGTTAGGCATGGTCCGATCAACGATGAGTTATGCTCAATTACCTCAATCCTTTTAGGGGTATGCAGTATAGGCTGCAATATATTCTCTAAACGTTTTTCCTTCAAAAAGTGTTTCAGAAACATCGTATGAATAATGGAAAGGACGCAAAACTAGTTTACATCATTTCTATACCTGGGGTTGTCCAGCACACGTGTTGGTACAAAATCCTCAGAAATTGGAAACACGTTCGAAGTTATGCCTCTTTGTATAATACCCTAAAGAAACAAAAGGAGGACTATTCTATGATCCCCAAGAAGATAAAGTATTTGTATAAAAAAATGCTACATTCTTGGAAGAAGGTCATATTAAAAATCATCTACCTCGCAGTAAACTAATATTAAAAGTTGTTGATCAAACTGGTCCATCAACAACTATTGTTGTCCCATCACATTTGTCTCGAAATTTGAGTATGCCTCAATGTAGTGGAAGGGTTATTCCGCAACCTGAATGCTAAATGGGTTTAACAAAAACTCAAAACATCATACATGATAATGGATTAGAGCTTCCATTAACCTTTAAAAAGGCAATATAAGATGTTGACAGGAAACAATGGAAAAAACCATAGACGTTGAAATGGAGTCTATGTACTTCAACTCTGTTTGAGAACTTGTAGATCAACCACATGGGGTTAAACCTATAGGTTGCAAATGGATCCATAAAAGAAAACGAGACCAAATTGGCAAGGTGCAAACCTATAAAGCCAGACTCGTGGCAAAAGGTTTTACCCAAAGAGAAGGGATTGATTATGAAGAAACTTTTTCTCCTGTTGCCATGATAAAGTCGATTAGAATACTTCTATCTATTGCCACACATTATGACTATGAAATATGGCAAATGGATGTTGATAACGGGCAGAAATGCACGTTATCATAGTGCTAAGTTCTTAAACAATGTTGGATGGATTGCGTTGATGAAATATGTTAATTTGTGTCCATTAAGCATCAATTTCATAATATTGCGGTCGCATGCGTTCATTGCATTAGAATAGTTGAATTTTGTATTTTTGTGCAGAATATGCGTTGACCCAATGCAAGAATCGCGATCAAAATAAATCTTTGGTCGAGTGCAACTTCACCACAAGGCTTTGCGATGATTGTGCTCGCAAACATTCGCCTGACAAGGATCGCCGCAACCTGGTCAGTGCAACTTGGTGGGCGCATCTGGGTGAAAGGCTAATTAATCGTGATAGGACAAAAAGCTGATGACAGTCGAATCCGAATTAAGTTGACAGCCGATAGCACTCACAAAGTACATTCAGCTTTTCGGTGACAAATATTCGGCGCATCAGTCAGGAATTAAAGTCTTCCCATCTGTATAGTTAAGAGAGAGAAGCCGCCGTTCATCTTGGATGTCTATAAATACTAGAGGCAGCCTTCGGAAAAAGGGTTCACCAGTCTATTCTTTGTTCCACAAGTTCGCACGCCCTTGTTCATAGTTTTCTATCGTTTTAAGGCGGATGCGAGAGGGAAGGTGGTACCGATAGATCATTACGGTAAGCTTGGGAGAGCACCGGAAGCTTCAAGGATAGAGAGAGGGCTGATGCCTGCGGAAGCCGGAACATTTTTAGAACCGAATAAAGATTATAGTGTAAAAGCCTCAGTCAACAAGGAATTGCTACGAGGCTCTCTACCTTTAACTTCCATTGTCATTTTGTACTCCACTTATTTATCGAAATGGAATCTCTTTCTCTATATCTGTTCACTCTCTGTTATTTACGCATGAATAGCTAAATTAGTTGAATAGGTTGAGAAGCATTTAGCTAGCACAACTAGGGAATCTTCATGTTATGCGATTATCTTGTATTATGTATTGTTCATTCGTCCATTAGAGATACCCGGGAGGGTAGTCTAATGATAGGATCTAGACTTGGGAAGGTCAGGTTAGAATCTAGGCTCGGGAGAGTCAGATTAGAATGAATAATCAAGAGATAGGAGCTTAGGA